>NW_007047153.1:0-644 GCF_000164805.1 Carlito syrichta
ATTGTCCGCAGGTTTATCTGGAGGGTTCTGCGCCGTTCCTTGTTTGGGTCGTCTCGGTGCTCTTGGAAATTTTTGAGCGGAGGAATCATCTTTACCCAGTGAGATCTAGAAGAAAGTTGATAGTGATATGGAAGCGACTTCTAAACATCTTCTTTTCAGAAGAGTAGAGGCAGATTTGACCAAGGAACAACCATAAAGCAGCCACAATGCTTGTCAAAAATGGACGAGGAAGCACTTGCCCAGCCTGGCCCTGGCCACCTTCTGCAGACCTTGGAGACCTTGATTCATGGCGTGGACCAGAGACCCTGTTCTGAGCAAGAGGCAGGAGGCAGCAGCACGGCAGATGAGAATGCACATTCACAGAATGAATTCATGTTGCCTGATGGGCAAGCAAAGTCTTGAGAGACCACATGCTTTTATTTTCCATTCAACATTTTACTTTGTTTTGAGATAACTGCAGATTGATACGCAATTGAGTGAAATAATGCAGAGAGCCCGAATGCACAGTTTCTCTCGATGATGGCACCTTACAAAACCACAGGACAGCATCACAGCCAGATAGTGACATGGCCCATAACCCAACAATCTCACTCACTTTCCCCATTTTCGCATTTACATTTCAGTGTTAGCCAATTGTATCGCCC
>NW_007047154.1:0-490 GCF_000164805.1 Carlito syrichta
GGTCTCATCTCTACAATAAATAAAAAATTAGCTGGGCGTGGTAGCACATGCCTGTAATTCTGGCTACTCGGAAGGCTGAGGCGGAAGGATCACTGGAGCACAGTAGGTGGAGGCTGCGGTGGCCAGGAGCAGTCACTGCACTCCAGTCTGGACGACAGAGTGAGACTCCAACTCAAAAAAAATAAAATAAAATAAATTTTAAAAAATAAAAATAAAAATAAATAAATAAATATATATATATATATATATGTATATATATATATATATATATATAAAACACAAAATATTGGGGACATAAAACTTTTAAAGCATTTAAGAAAAACTCCTAAAATAAAAGAATCACTGATGTTCATTAATAAAAAACCAAATAAGTAGAAAAATCAAATTTCTCAAATGTACTATTCTGATAATTTTTTTTTTTTTTAAGTCTGGGTCTCACTCTGTCACCCAGGCTAGAGTGCAGTGGCATGATCATAGCTCATCACAGCCT
>NW_007047155.1:0-787 GCF_000164805.1 Carlito syrichta
CGCATCATCCTATAGAGTCTCAGGGAAGAGGAGAATCTATTCAGTAAACAGTGCTGGGAAAACTGACTAACCACATGCAGAAGATTGAAACAGGGCTCCTCCATATCACCGCACACAAAAATTAACTCTAAATGGATCAAAGACCTAAATGTAAAACCTCAAACTCTAAGAGTCTTAGAAAATGCAGGAGACACCCTTATGGAAATTGGAACCGGCAACCAATTCTTATTCAGAACCCTAAACCGATACCTTAAGAAATAAGATAGACGAGTGGGACCTCATAAAATTAATGAGCTTCTGCAAAGCAGAATACACCATCAAGTCAGTAGGGAGACAGCCCACAGAATGGGAAATATTATTTGTCAACTGTATATATGGCAGAGGCCAAAACTCTAGGATCTACAAGAAACTCAAATGCCGGAAAGGAAAAAAAAACAGTCTCTTTTAAAAGTGGGCAAAAGATATAAATAGACACTTCTCAAAAAAAGATATAAGGGCAGTCAACAGACACTCAGGCATCATCAGAAAAATGCAAATCAAAGCTACATTGAAATACCACCTAAGCCCAGTAAGAATGGCCATCACCAAAATACAAACAACAACAGATGCTAGCAAGGATGTGGAGAAAAAGAAAGGCTTCTACACTGCTGGTCGAAATGTAAGGTAGTGCAACCTCTTTGGAAGACATGTGGTGATTTCTGAAATACTACAAATTGATCTTCCATATGACTCAGCAATTCCCCTATTGGTAATATACCCAGAGGAACTCAAATCATTCTACAAAAAA
>NW_007047156.1:0-738 GCF_000164805.1 Carlito syrichta
GGGAGGGGGTGGGATTAACAGTAGCAAATATCTGTCGGGGGATGGGAAAACACTTCTTATCTACAGGGTGCGTGAATGAAACGTCATTGTACACCTACCCTTAACTGTACCCCACAAAACCATAATAAAAACTACTGATTAATGAAAAAAAAAAAAAAAAAAAAAAATTATATTTTAAAATCTAACTTTTCTGCAATTCGTTGCATCTTCCATGCGGTATGGGATCACACACCAGAAAGCCACATGTGGGAAGTGATCTCTTTTTCAATAAATCTTTTCTTTCTTCATTTCCTTGTGTTGCAAATCTTTGTGTTACTCGGATCTCTGGTTACCAATGCACACCTCTGGCACACAGGCTCTGGCGGTGCTGTGCCCCTTCCACACCCTCCTGACCATAACCCTCTGTACCTAACAACTCTTACTTAGCATATCATCAGTAGAACTTCTAAAAATTGAAATCAATCCTCTCAAAACCTGTCATTGCTTTATCAAATAAGTTTATGTAATGTTCCAAATAATTTGTTGTCATTTCAACAATGTCCAAAGTGTCTTCACCAGGTGCAGATTCCAACTCAAGCAACCACTTTTTTTTCTCATTCATAAAAAGTAAACCCTCATCCATTCCAGTTTTATCAAGATTGCAGTAATTCAGTCACATCTTGGGTCTTCACTTCTAATTCTCTCTTGCTATTTCCACAAATCTTCACACTATTGCCACTAAAGTCTTGAGTCTCTCAA
>NW_007047157.1:0-794 GCF_000164805.1 Carlito syrichta
GCATAGGAAAAGTATAAAAACATACATGAGTAGGAGGAATACTGAAGGTACTTATTATTATTATTATTGAGTAAGAGTCTCACTCTGTTGCACAAGTTGGAGTACAGTAGCATGTTAGTGGTCACTGCAGCTTTGACCTACTAGACTCAGGCAATCCTTCCACCTCAGTCTTCTAAGTAGTTGGAACCACAGGCATTTGCCACCTTGCTCAGCTATTTTTAAAAAAATTTATTGTAGAGATGAAGTCTCGCTGAGTTGCCCAGGTTGGTCTCCAACCCCTGGGCTCAGACAATCCTCTAGCCATGACCTTCAAAAATGCTGGGATTACAGGCTTGAGCCACCATGCCTGGCCAAGGGACTTATTTTTTCCTTAAAATATCAAAACTGGCTGCCCTTTACTTTCCTGTATTTCAGGCCTCTCATAATTTAAACATTAAGATAAAAGTTGACTTATTCAAACCTATTTGATATTCCTGCCTTCATTTTTATTATCTGTTTTTTTTCTCTTCAATCAAATAGTCAGGCTGTAATACTTATTGTAATGCTAGGTTAATGATCCAGGTATAAAACCCAAGCTGGGAAAAAATAGCACATTTTCTATGTGCCTGGCACTGGACTAAGCAGTTTTTGTTTATATAATCATTTAATCCACGTACAAGGTTGTGAGTGTCCCCTAGTTTTCAAATGAGGAAACTAGACTCAGTGATTTGTTGAGGCATGAGGAAGCACTGGTGACTTGCTGAAGGCCTGTTCCAACTGCTCTGCAATAATAGAAGCCAGAGCAGAAACCAGTA
>NW_007047158.1:0-831 GCF_000164805.1 Carlito syrichta
CCGGGAGGGACAGAACAAGGGACTGCGGTGTAGTAGGTCCAGCGGGTGGGCCAGTGTTGGACGGCAGCAGTGGTGGATTCCTGGCCGCCCAAATGACATCTTTGTAGAT
This sequence comes from Carlito syrichta, assembly GCF_000164805.1. Taxonomy (NCBI): domain Eukaryota; kingdom Metazoa; phylum Chordata; class Mammalia; order Primates; family Tarsiidae; genus Carlito; species Carlito syrichta. The sequence goes on from NW_007047158.1 coordinate 110, forward strand.
GTGCTCGCAACACTCACAACACTCTAACATTGTGGGATATGGTATGCCACACACACGCTTACCGTATGCACGCTCGATGCTTGCCCTCTTATCCGGCCATGCCCTGGAATCCTTCCGTGACATCCTCCCGTCACCCTCCAATGCAGGCCCCTCTCCAAATTCACCCGACGCTACCACCCCATGTAGGCTGTGCTGCGTGTTTCCCTCTGTCCTGCCCCGACCAAAGACCATAGACACGGTGGCCTTTGTAACTTGCTGTGCACAAGTCCACCCTGCAACTCACGCCCTGTCCCATGCACTCACACTCACACACTTGCTCACACTAGGACAACTCTCCTTTGCTGGACTCCCTCAACCCTGCTCTAGCTATGTTGGGTGGATGCCCAGGGCCTTGTTGAAAGGGCACCCAGCCAGTCTCTTCTGATACAGAACTAATACTGTCTCTGCAACTTCACACAACTTTGGGCCACCTGCATAACCTTAAGCAATGCAATACCAAAGAGCCATATCCATAGACAGATGCGATGTCATACTGTAACACTAATTACTTTGAAATTGTGTGGAATCCATCTGTACAGTAAAACACTATGCATATTACATAACTGAACAGCTGATGATTACATATTTTTAATATTATAATTTCCAGATTTGCAATTCATGAAAGAGTTAGATTGTTGTCCTTACTAATGTAATACCAAAAAATATTAAAACTTTTTTTTAAC
>NW_007047159.1:0-728 GCF_000164805.1 Carlito syrichta
GTGGCCGGGAGCGGCCACTGCACTCCAGTCTGGGCGACAGAGTGAGACTCCAACTCAAAAAAAAAAAAAAAAAAAAAAGAAAAGAAAATGATATAAAACACCAGACTAGAAAGGAAGCAATTAAATTATCTCTTGCATATAACATAATCCTACATAAAGAAAAACTTAAATAATTCACTAAAAAACTAATAAATTACTACATCAAGGTGTCAAAATACGAGATCAATATGTATAGCAACATCAATGGTATTTTTATATACTACCCACAAACAGAAGGAAATTGGCCAGGTGCAGTGGGTCAAGCCTAAAATCCCAGCACTTTGAGAGACCAAGGTGAGAGGACTGCTTGAGCCCACGGGTTTGAGACCAGCCTGGAAAACTTGGCAAGACCTCATCTCTACGATGGATCCAAAAATTGACCTAGTGTGGTAGTACATGCCAGTAGTTCTGGCTACTTGGAAGGCTGAAGCAGAAGGATCGCCTGAGCCTAGCAGGTTGACGCTGGGGTGTCCGTGAGCATGCCACTGTACTCCAGCCTGGGTAACAGAGTGAAACTCCAACTAAAAAAGAAAAAGAATAAGAAAACAGTGCTACTTATAGGAGTACATAAATAAACGAAACATATGAAAAAATTAGCAAAAGATGTACAAACATATACTCTGAGACTATATAGCATCATTAAAGAAACTGACGAAGATCTAAAAAATGGAGTCATTCAGCGTTCATGG
>NW_007047160.1:0-840 GCF_000164805.1 Carlito syrichta
CTAGCTTATTCTTTTCATGAGTAAAATTTAAATAAATTGCATAGGCCAAAATGTTTTTAAGCTATTCCCTCTAAATTGTTAAGCATCCTACAGCCAGGCCTAATTAGATGTTACCTTAGAGCATCTGTGACTACCAGAGTTCAGATCACCAGGGTTTATCTTCAATGATATCATCACAAGCTAGAATTGTTGCTGAAATTAAAGCAGCAGGAGATAGCATCAGAGGGATATTTGATGCCCTCTTAAATTTCTGGATTTCTGCCCAATAGGTGTTGCTTTTTCCCCCTGACAATAAATTTAGGAAACTCTGCAGATTATTGCTTCTACAGCAATGCAGTAACTATTAGAATCACATTAAGCTATCAGCAGCTTACTGCCAGGGTAATTTATTTTTTGGGTTTTCTTCCTACTCTTCCATATCTTGAGGAATTTCCAAGTTATAAACTCTAAGCACCAATGCACTGTGAAACTCATTGTAACAAATCTGCTAAACTCAGATGCTTGCTGGACCATCAAGATTTTCTGAATTACTTTCAAATTGCCGAATATCAACCAATGACCATTTCTAGACTATCCAATGCCAAGTATTTTGTACTTACATTATTAGAAATAAAAATGGAAACACTTGAAAGTATGTAATAATGTGTCTTTCTTAAATTGAAAATTTAACTAAGATGATTAAGTTAGACATATGACCTCATTATTGCTGCTTAATATTTATGGCATATAACAAAAATAATAGGCTCTTGAAATTCTAAATGGAACCATCCAGAGACCTGACCAAATTATCACAGAATAGCATTGGAGCATGTCATTTATCCTGTGTATGGACTAGGGCAC
>NW_007047161.1:0-626 GCF_000164805.1 Carlito syrichta
TACTTACGTCTTCTACCTAACTAGTTAGCTAATTAGTTAAGTCAGCTGGTTATTCAGCTTGTCAAATAATTAACTAACTATTTAAGTCAGGTAGTTAAGTCATTTGTGCTAATAGTTGTCAGTCAGCTAACTAAGTAGTTAAGTCAGCTAGCTTAGTCAGCTAGCTAACACAGCTTCTAATTTAGTTGGCTGGTTAAGACAGCTAGCTAGCTAGTTAGCTAAAGGGTTAAGTCAGCATGTTGAGTCAGATTGTTAGTTTACTAATGGGTTAATTCAGCAGGTTGAGTCAGCTAGCTAGCTAGTTAGCAAATGGGTTGAGTCAGCTGGTTGAGTAGGCTAGCTAGCTAGTTAGCTAACAAGTTAAGTCAGTTGGCTGATTTTTTTTATTTCAGCTCTTTAGCTAATGACATAAGTCAGATGATTAAGTCACCTAGCTAGCACAAAAGATGATTAAGCTAACTAATTATCTTTGCTGCTTTATGTCATCTAGTTTATCAAAGGCAGCTAACTATTTTAAGTCAGCATGTTAACTAGGTAGCTAGCTAGTTAGCTAAACTAAGTGAGCTGATAAACTAAGTAGCTAGCTAGTTAGCTAACTATTTAAGTCCGCTGACTACCTAGGTAGC
>NW_007047162.1:0-768 GCF_000164805.1 Carlito syrichta
AAAAGAAAATATTTTCTACACCTGCATTTATCTTTTAATGTTGCTTTTAGTGAACAGGATATCTTAAAATTAATATGCTATAATTGAAACATTTTCCCCTGTGTTTGCATTTTGAAACATTGCATGAGAAATTCTTCTTAAGCTCCAAAGCCATAAAAATATTTTATTATATTTTCTTCTAAATATTGAAAAGACTTTATTTTCTTATATAGTTTTTCACTCATCAGGAATTGATTTTTGTATATGATGTAAGTAGGGAACTTTAAAACAATTAGAAAACCAGTTCTCTTAACACCACTAATTTAATAGGTATCTCTTTGGCTGGTTTGTAAAGTTTTAGTAGTTGTCTCCATGACTTGTGAAAATTCTCTATATGTATTGGTCTGTTGGGAACTCTATTCTGCCCATCACTACCACATTGTGTTATTTACTGTTGCTTTATAAGTCTTGATGTCTGATAGGGTATTTTGTTTTTCTTCAAAATTATCTTAATTATTTTGGATGTTTGCTTTCTAAAGCTCACTTATTAGCTGTAAATACATATAGATAAGTGCACATGAACATAGAAGTGCATATAAGTACATGTAGCTCAACAAATTTGTATAAACTGAATATACCTATAAAACAAATCTGAGATCAAGAAAAAGAGCCTGCTAGCATCCCCAAAACCCTACTATGCCCACCTCCCATCAATAACACTTCTTCCCACAGGGAACCAAGGTCATGAATCCAATATCATTGCATACATGTTGATTGTTTAGTATTTTA
>NW_007047163.1:0-707 GCF_000164805.1 Carlito syrichta
TAGCTACCTACCTAGACAGCTCGCTAGACAGCTGACAAAACTAGCTGTCTTAACCAGCTAGCAAGTTGGCTATCAGCTGACTTAACTCGCTGACAACACCAGCTAGCCAAGTAGCTATCTAGTTGACTTAACTATCTAGTTAACTACCTTGCAAGTTGGCTAGCCGCTTCTTTTATCTAGCTGAATTAACCAGCTAACCAGCTAGCTAGACAGCTTACTTAACTAGCTCACTACCAAGCTAGCCAGTTGGATAGCCAGCTGACTTAACTAACTGACTTAAGCAGCTAGCTACCTAGATAGCCAGCTGAATTAAATCATTAACTAACTAACTAGCTTCCTAACTAGCCAGCTGACTTAAATTGTTAGCTAACTAACTAGCTACCTAGCTAGCCAGCTGATTTAAATTGTTAGCTAATTAGCTAGATACCTAGCTAACAAGCTGACACACATAGTTAGTTTCCTAGCTAACTTGCTGACTTCACAAGCTAGCTAACTAGTTAACTTACTCCTTATATAACGTACTAGCTAGGTGACTTAATCATCTGACTTAACTCGTTAGCTAATGAGCTAGCTAGCTGACACAACCAGCTGACTTAACTCATTATGTAACTAGCTGGCTAGCTGACACATCCAGTTGAGTTAACTTGTTAGCTAACTAGCGAGCTTGCCTACTCAAGCAGCTGAGCCAAATGGGAGGGCCGGCTCTA
>NW_007047164.1:0-655 GCF_000164805.1 Carlito syrichta
GTGTATACAGATAATAATGACAGTAACAATAACACTAATAGCTGATTTTTCTGGCAGTGCCAAAAAAAGTATACACATTTTAAGCAATGTTAAGAGATGATTTTTGAGGCCAGGCGTGATGGCTCACACCTATATCCCAGCTCTTTGGGAGGCTGAGGTGAGAGGATTGCCTGAGCCCAGAGGTTCGAGACCAGCCTGGGCAAATAGGCGAGACTTCATCTCCACAATAAATAAAAAAATTAGCTGGGCGTGAAAGTGCACTCCTGTGGTTCCAGCTACTTGGAAAGATGAAGTGGAAGGATTGCCTGAGTCCAGCAAGCCAATACTGTGGTGGCTGTGAGTGTGTCACTGTACTCCAACCTCGGGGACAGAGTGAGACTCCTACTCAAAAAGAGAGAGAGAGAGAGAGAGAGAGAGAGAGAGAGAGAGAGAGAGAGAGACACTTGCCATAATCAGAAGTGTCTGGATGCTGATGATAACCACTTTGAGCACCTCTTGTAATTACAGAAGTCAAATGTGACTTGTATTCATCTTATTGAGTATTATAATTTTATTTTATTTATTTATTTTTTTTTCATTAATCAGTATTTTTTATTATGGTTTTGTAGGGTACAGTTAAGGGTTAGGTGTACAATTACGTTTCATTCAGGCACCG
>NW_007047165.1:0-774 GCF_000164805.1 Carlito syrichta
CCTTAACTAGTTGAATTTACTTAGCTAGTTGACTTAACTGGCTGTCTTAACAAGTAACCTAGCTGATTTAACTACCTGAATTAAATAGGTAGCTAACAATATAACTGCCTGAATAACTAGCTGAGTTAACTAGTTCGCTAAATAGTTATGTAGTAGACTCATGTAGCTAACTTAAATAGTTAGCTAAGTAGTGAACTAGCTGTCTTAGCTAGCTGACTTAACTAGCTAGCTAATTAGCTAGCTGACAGCTAGCTGACTTAAGGAGTTGGTTGACAAGTCAGCTTACTATTTAACTATTTGGTAATGAGTTATCTAGCTGTCTAAATTAGTTGGATAACGAGTTAGCTTGGTGACAACTTGTTGACTGACGATTCAGGTGACTACTTATCTGGTTTAACACGTTGGCTGACTACTCGGCCAACTTGTTTGCTGGTTTAACAAGTCGGCCAACTAGCTGGCCAACTGGTTAGCTGGGGTAATTAGTTGACTGTCGAGTTGGCCCACAAGTTACCACGATTAACTATTTGGTTGGCTAGTTTGCTGACCTAACTATTCAGCCAAGTAGTAGGCCGACTGTTTAGAAGACCAAACTAGTTGGCCCACATGTTAGCTGACCTAACTTGTCAGCTGACAAGTTGGCCGACTAGTCCGGCAGATAGTTAGCTGACTTAATAGTTGACTGGCTACTTGACAGACTGCTTGACTTACTTAACTAGTAGCTGCTGAGTGAGACACAGTGAGCTGACTTTACTAGTCGGTCAGTGAGTAAGCTTA
>NW_007047166.1:0-751 GCF_000164805.1 Carlito syrichta
CACAGACTTCTGAAAATGATATTTACAGCATGATTACTTGCTATTTCATTTGTTATTTTATATCAACTGGCAAATTTTAACACATACACTTCTGCGCAATTACCAGGGGAAAAATAACCCAAACCAAATTAAAAAAACTACCATAGCTCAATATGTGTGGTGAAATTAGATACATCTGATCTACCTTTTATTCTTTTGGGTTGATCACTCCTTGTGTATCTTTTTCCATCAAATGAACTTCAGAGGAGGAAAACTACTTTTAACAAAAAGCATGTGCCTTAGAAATTTCAAATTCTAACAACCGGGCTTGGTGGCTCAGCCTGTAATCCCGCGCCTTGGGAGGCTGAGGTGAGAGGATTGCCTGATCCTGCGGGTTCAAGACCCGCCTGGGCAACTTGGTGAAACCTCATCTCTACAATAAATCAAAAAGTCAGCCAGGTGTGGCAGTGCACGCCTGTAGTTCCAGCTACTGGGAAGGGTGAGGCAGAAGGAGCACCAGAGCCCAGCAGGTCGAGGCTGCTGTGGCAGGGAGCAGCCACTGCACTCCAGTCTGGGCGACAGAGGGGGACTCCAACTCAAAAACAAAAAAGAAAGAAATTTCAAATTCTATCAATACACATATATCATGATTAGATCAAATAAAACATAGTACTTTAAAGAATAACCTCTGCAGACAGATATGGCATTCATGAATCCTTTTTAAAAAATATTTATAAATCAGGCATTATGAAAATCATCCATGAAGAATGAA
>NW_007047167.1:0-923 GCF_000164805.1 Carlito syrichta
TCTGCCACTTAGTGAAGATGGTACATGATTTTACTGCCTACCTCTAAAATCAGCATCTCCTCTAAGTTTTTCAAAGATTCTGGTCATTTTATTTAATAATTTTTAATTTTTCTTAGATATTTTATTTTATTTTTATTTATTTATTTAAGAGAAATGAGGTCTTGCCAAGTTGCCTAAGCTGGTCTTGAACCTGTGGGCTCAGGCAATCTTCTCACCTCTGCCTCCCAGAGTGCTGGGATTATAGGCATGAACACAGTGCCCATCCTTATTTAACTCTTTACTTGCCTGCCATAATCTTACAGCATTGAACTGTCTCTCCTCTTTCTTTTCCAAGCTAAAAGTCCGCAGGTTTTTATCTTTGCATATCATCCTAGAATCCAGTGTTCAGCCTGGTGTGCACAAAAGACACCATTTGATGTGTCATCTTAGTTCAGCCATGATTCGATGTCATCTGACTCACGATGGATCACATCAAAGTGAGTGAAACTGTCAGATTCTAATGTAGCTTAATTAAAGCTCCCTTCATGAGAGGGAAGGGAGCCCTTTAAAAGTGATTTTAATTGCTGTTGCCAACTGCAGACTTCTTATGTTTTCCAGTTAATTACACCCTGGGTTTCTAGCACTACTTTCATCCAGGAATCCAAGTTCTCTGTACCCTCTTGCCACAGCAGGTGCCATAGTCTGGTCTAGAGTAACGCTGGAGACACAGCCCATAGATTGACATGATACTACATGGAAACACCATGTGTGGTGATAGGACTTCATCAATATGGCCAGAAAGACCCAAGGTGAGAAAACCTGCCTCCCTGTACACGCTGCAAGCACAAGTGGGTCCTGGGCTCCTAACAGACACTTCTCTCCTCCTATGTTCCCCTCCTCCTTCTCTGCATCAAACCCTTCTTGGGGGAGGCTCTGCCCACATG
>NW_007047168.1:0-1141 GCF_000164805.1 Carlito syrichta
CGTTCCAGACACACAAGGGCAAATCGGTGAGATCTCATCTCTACAATAAATCAAAAATCAGTCGGGCATAATAGCACGCGACTGTAGTTCCGGCTACTTGAAAGGCTGTGGCGGAAAGATTGCCAGAACCCAGCAGGTGGAGGCTCCGTTGGCCTGGAATGTGTCACTGCACTCAAGTCTGGGTGACAGAGTGAGACTTCAACACACACACACACACACACACAAAGAATCATAAAGAACAAAAAAAGCCCAAATGGCGTAACTTCAGCCACTGTGGGCAGGAGGCTTGGCGTTGGCTCACGTTTTGGCTCCAACCCTCTTTCCATTTCCCATGATCAACGCACTCCTAGTTAAATGTCTTTCTGTTCGCTAAATTCAAGGACATTTGAAAATAATATTTGTGTCTCGAAACTTTGTTTTACAGACCTCGCACTACACTCCCTGTCTATGTGATCAACTATCTGAAACTCCGGTCGCTGCCATATCGGACAGTTATCTGCCGTGACGACAACCTCCCCCCTCCCATGTCACATTTCACAAAAATGCTCCTGTTCTCAAACTCTTAGAGAAAAGCCTTAGAAACACCCAGCTTCAAACACTCAGCACCAAATATCTCTTCGGTGTTTGGACCCCTCTTCAAACTTGAGGAGGTGGATCAAACCGGTTTTTCTGTAATTTACTTTCTAAACAAACTTTTTCTCAGAGACCCTTGTGAAATTCTTTGCATCTTTCCCAGGACACAGCCACCGTGACCTAACAGTAATTACGCCTCCGTGCAACTGAAGAAACGACACACTGAATATATAACTTCACAACATTAGCATACTCTGGTTGAGGGTGTATTTTGTCCCTGTCTGTGGGACTTGTCCATAAAGCATAATGCTTTCTGATGATGACCCTATTTGGGTTCTTTAAAGGGATGAAAGTGTCAGATAGTTATGAGGCACCGCACTCCCCCGACCTTACCTCCTGGGTCTCGGAGGAGCCCTACGCGAGTGGGTGTTCAGGATGAGTGTCTGTGGAGGGGTTGAGGTGGTAAACAGCCCATCTGAGGAGAGTCCCCGGGGTGTGCGAGGGCTACTGCAGATTGCCGCTACTGCCTGGAGCCTCAGTGGGAGCTCACATGAGTTCCTTGTCTTGG
>NW_007047169.1:0-720 GCF_000164805.1 Carlito syrichta
CTGCATTTCCTTGTTCAGAGTGTGACAGCTACTATTTGATTTTTAGAGTAGACTTGTTGGGATAAAATATATACATATACACTCATAGCTGCGTAAATCTATGCTTGCTGTTTTGATTCCTTTTGCTACATTATTCAAGTATAATAGTTACTATATGATTTATAAAAAAATTAACGATAAGGTATTAGCTTAATAGGATATAGCATAGTATTAAAGTCCAATAACTAGATCATATGAAAATTAAAGTTTAGACATATGAAACATGAATTATAATAAAGTTTTGTAGTTTAAGAATAAGTTTTAACTGAGTTATAAGGCGTTATGTTAAATTGTAATAGGTTAATAGTATAGTGTTAAGTTGATAATATTAATTGTTAAAAATATTGGGAATCAGTGAACTTGGATTGAACCTAGAGTTAACTCAGGAAAGTTTTTTGTATTAATCAGGGTATAGAGCAAAGAGTATAATATGAATGATTCATTGAACATTATGGAAAACACTTTGAACGATTTATATTGAAATTGTGCACCTGTGACCTTGATGTAAGCACGGCAGACATCATGGAATTTGAATTGTTTGCTTGGAAATTGCAGATCTCGTGGTGGTCTTGTGATGCATAGTTTGTAAAACACAAAACTTGTACGCCCCCAGTGAGTGATTATCACATTGCTGGAGGGTATAAAAAATGGTATATAAGTTGGAAAAGATTTGAATAATAT
>NW_007047170.1:0-802 GCF_000164805.1 Carlito syrichta
AAACGTCCATGGTAAGAACTCTTGTTGTGGATACTTAGAATGAGACTGTGGCCTGTAAGAGGCAACATACAAGTATCATCTCAGACTTGCTCACATAAAAAGAGAAGAGACACAGGGAAGAAGAAAATGGCAAGAATGCTCTCAATGTCATATGATTTGTAATGCTTCTGAAATAATTAAGTGGTTACATTCTTCTGCCCCAAATTGAGAGATTTTAGATTTCTGACTTTCACTGCCCATGCCCCACAACAAACACACACCTTATAACTAAGGAGAAGCAAATGTCAAACATTATAGAGAAAAGTGCAAAGACAGATTATAGGTGAAACTCTGAAGTCTCAACATGCTTTTTAATGCATGAAAATAAATAAAAATATGGTGTATACAATATGATAATTTCCTGCAAAAACACATGGTGTGAACTACCTTGAAACACATTCCACCAAGTACCATCTTCATTTAAACCAGAAGTCTAGAATGCCTTTTCTTTATTTTCCCTATCACATCATAAGTAAAACCTCATTCTTATTTTGACATTTGATTTATTCCTTTTTTATTCTTTATTCCTAATCCTTCCTTTTCTATTTTTTCAATGCCAGTGACTCAAAAATAAATGTCAGAAAATAAATAATTAAAGGGCATATTTATCCTTCCATTTTGGGAAGAATATAGACATTACCAGATCAGGTGGTTTGGGAGAGGAGTGGCTCACCCCTAAATCTCTATGGCTTCCTATTCTCTTTTCCATTTCACCTTGAAAACCTCGTTCATTCAACATGTGACATAGATCCTTCAGATAAAA
>NW_007047172.1:0-743 GCF_000164805.1 Carlito syrichta
CAGCATGATACACTGGACAATGTAATGATTTATGTCCCATTCAGGAAGGAGCAGATTGGTAAGAGATTTCATTATGCTGTTCAATACAATGTGCAATTTAAAAACAGTGAACTGTTTATTTCTGAAATTTTTTATTTAAATTTTGACACCACAGTTAACCATGAGGAGTTGTAATAGAAGAAAGTGAAACCACAAGGAAAGGGGCTATGGTAGATTATTATTAGCTATGGACACCATGCTGTACAATGTGCCAACCAGAACCCAATCCTTCAATCTAGCTGAAATTACATACCCTTAATCAAGTATTCCCTTGCCCTAACTACCCACTCTTGAGTAACCACCATTCTGCTATCTACTACTCTGCATTCAAATGTTTTAGATTACACATATGATTAATAGGTGGCATTTTTCTGTTCCTGGCTCATTTCATATAGTGTAATGTCTACCTCATTTATCTATGTGGTTGAAAATGACAGAATTTTTTTCATTACTTAGACTAAATGGTATCTCATTGTGTATAATTACAATTTTTTAAGTTAATTCACTCATTGATAGGTGCTTCAGTTATTTCCATGCATTGGCTATTGTTTTTTGAGTAACTATCATACTGTTTCTCAAAATGCCTGTATTAATTTACAGTGTACAAGGATTTCCTTTTTCCACATCCCTTTCTCCACATTCTGCCAACACTTGTTCTTTTTTGTCTTTTCTCTCTCTTTTTTTGAGTCAGTATCTCATTCTGT
>NW_007047173.1:0-505 GCF_000164805.1 Carlito syrichta
AGGCTTTATCAAGATGAGTTGGTTGAGAAATTGAAGTTTTACTTCTGGAATCTCAATTATATTTAATTGGTCTGTACGCTTGTTCTTGTACCAATACCAGGCTTTTTTGATTATTGTAGCTTTATATTTTAGTTTAAAGATAGGGAGTGTGATACCTCCTGCTTTTTTTCCTGAGGATTCATTTGGCTATTTTTGGTCACTTATGCTTCCATGTGAATTTCTGTATTGTTTCTAGGCCTGAGAGTATTTTTTCTGGTAATTTGATGGGTAATGTGTTAAATCTGTAGATTGCCTTAGGTAGAGTGGACATCTTAGCAATGTTGATTCTTCCAATCCATGAACATGGAATGTTCGATTTGTTTGTGTCACATTTGATTTCTTTGAGCATTTTTTGTAGCTTCCATTGTAAAGGTCTTTCCCATCTCTGGTTAGGAACATGACATAGTGTTACATTTTTTGTGGCTATTGTGAATGGAATTGTGCTTTTTATTTTAGTTTCTGTTTG
>NW_007047174.1:0-558 GCF_000164805.1 Carlito syrichta
GGCCACTGCACTCCAGTCTGGGCGACAGAGTGAAACTCCAACTCAAAAAAAAAAAAGAAATGTCACATTACAATGTATGGATCTTACAGACTTTATATTAAAAAACATTTAGGAATTCTTGAAAATTGTGTATTAAGAAATTATTTAAGCCAGGCTTGACGGCTCAGCCTGTAAGCCCGCGCCTTGGGAGGCCAAGGTGAGTGAATTGCCTGAGCCCACGGGTTCGAGACCCACCTGGGCAACTTGGCAAGACCTCATCTCTACAAGTCAAAAAACTTAGCCGGGCGTGGTAGCACACGCCTGTAGTTCCAGCTACGTAGAAGGCTGAGGCGGAAGGATCATCGAAGCCCAGCAGGTCGAGGCTGCGGTGGCCGGGAGCAGCCACTACACTCCAGCCACTACACTCCAGTCTGGATGACAGAGTGAGATTCCAACTCAAACAAACAAAGAAACAAACAAACAAAAAAACCAAATACTTAAAAAACAATTAAAAAAAAATTATTTAAATGTAGAAAACACAGGAGAAATGTAATATAAATGATATTAGTATAAATTCAA
>NW_007047175.1:0-436 GCF_000164805.1 Carlito syrichta
AATATGAATGATTCATTGAACATTATGGAAAACACTTTGAACGATTTGTATTGAAATTGTGCACCTGTGACCTTAATGTAAGCACGGTAGGCATCATGGAATTCGAATTGTTTGCTTGGAAATTGCAGATCTTGTGGTGGTCTTGTGATGCATAGTTTGTAAGGCACTGAACTTGTACACCCCCAGTGAGTGATTATCACACTGCTGGAGGGTATAGAAAATGGTATATAAGTTGGAAGGAGTCCGAATAAAATTTGGCTCCAGTCCTGATCAGACTGCTCCCAGAAGAACTGCCTCCGAGTGGTCTTCTCGCCATCTCCTGATTCTACGGTGCAGGTCCTAACCCACCCTTGGTCAGTGCTGGTCACTGACACTAGGGTGCACATACACACACACATACACACAAAATTCAAAAATGTCCTATGGGTACACACAC
>NW_007047176.1:0-687 GCF_000164805.1 Carlito syrichta
TTAGTGCCGTCTGATTCTCCTTACCTTTTAGTGCCATCTGATCCTACTTGCCTTATTAGTACCGTCTGATTCTACTTGCCTTATTTGTGCCGTCTGATAATACTTGCCTTATTAGGTCCGTGTGATACTGCTTGCCTTATTAGTGCCGTCTGATATTGCTTACCTTAATAATGCCGTCTGATACTCCTTGACTTATTAGTGCCACCTGATACAACTTGCCTTATTAGTGTCATCTGATATTACTTGCCTTCTTTGTGTCGTCTAATATTACTTGCCTTCTTTGTGTCATCTAATACTCCTTTCCTTCTTAGTTCCGTGTGATACTACTTGCCTTCTTAGTGTCATCTGATACTACTTGCCTTCTTAGTGTCGTCTGATACTACTTGGCTTCTTAGTGTCATCTGACACTAACTGCCTTCTAAATGTCGGCTCATGTTACTTGTTTTCTTAGTGTCATCTGATGCTAATTGCCTTCTTAGTGTCTTCTGATACTACTTGTCTTATTAGTGCAACTGATACTACTTGCCTTATTAGTGTCGTCTGATACTACTTCCCTTAGTGTCGTCTGATACTACTTACCTTCTTAGTATCGTCAGATACTACTTGCCTTCTTAGTGTCGAATGATTCTACTTGCCTTCTTAATGTCGTCTTATACTACTCTCCTTCTCAGTGTCATCAGATACTTC
>NW_007047177.1:0-1080 GCF_000164805.1 Carlito syrichta
TGGGGTATCAATGTGATGTTAGCTTCATGAAATGATTTGGGGAGGGTTCCATCTTTCTCAATCACTGAAATAGCTCAGTAGGACTGAAATCAGTTCCTCATAAATGTCTGTAGAAATCTGCTGGAAAGCCATCTGGTCCAGGGCTTTTTTTTGTAGGTAGCTTTCTTATTACATAGTCAATTTCCTTGATTGTTATTGGTCTATTTAGGGTCTCAATTTCTTCTTGTTTCAACTTAGGTAGGTTGTGTGATGACAGAAAGTCCTCCATTTCCTTGAGGTTTTCAAGTTTGTTTCCATACAAGTGTACATAGTAGTCTCTGATGATCTTTTGTATTTCTTCAGGGTCAGATGTGACTTCATCTTTTGTATTTCTGATTGTGCTTATTTGGGTTTTTTCTTTCTTTTTCTTGGTCAGTCTAGCTGGGGGACCATCACTTTTGTTTATCCTTTTGAAGAACCAGCTTTTTGTTTCATTGATTTTTTTGTATTGTCTTTTTGTCTTCTATGTCCTGGATTTGGGCTTTTATTTTGGCGATCTGGATTCTTCTGCTGAAATTAGGGCTTTTGTGGTCTTGCTTCTCGAGCTTCCTTAGGTGGCTTGTTAGGCTATTAATTTGCGCTCCTTCCATTTTCTTCATGTGTGTTTGTAGGGATATAAATTCCCCTCTTACTACAGCTTTTAAGGAATCCCACAGATTTTGGTAAGATGTTTTTTCATTTTTATTTGTTTCCAGGTATCTTTTGATCTCTGTTTTGATTTCATCATTGATCCAGGAGTTGTTTAGTATCATGCTGTTTAGTGACCATGTCTTTGTGGGTTTTGGGGGGCCCTTGTTGGTGTCAATGTTTATTTTTATTCCACTGTGGTCTGAGAAGGTGCATGGTAGAATTTCAGTCCTTTTAAATTTGCTTATGCTTGATTTATGGCCAATTAGGTGGTCGATCTTTGGAATACATTCCATGTGGTGATGAGTAGAATGTATATTCTCTCATCTTTGAATGGAGTGTTCTGTATGTATCAATTAAGTTCATTTGTCCCAGAGTCTCCTTTGAGGTTCTAGATCTAATAGCTGATTTTTT
>NW_007047178.1:0-833 GCF_000164805.1 Carlito syrichta
TATGCACAGTGACTATGTAAACCTAGCTTATCAGGCATTCCACTCTCCCCGTTTAGCCATTTCCCGTCAATCACAGGCAACTGAGCTCAAACCTGCGCAAAACCAAATACAAACCAACCAATCTCAAGCACCCCTGTCCCTTGACATCACCGCGGACCTGGTTGGGAACTAACTATGCAAGGTCCACGGACTTCGGTTTCTACGTCATGACCTCTTCTGATTGGTTAATGTTGCAAAACCTAGGAAAAACCACTCACGCCCAGCCTCTCCCTCTGTACTTGTGCATAAAAACAGCTTGCTATACTGAATTGGCGCTCTCAAACTCAAGCTGCTGCGTCGGTTTCAGTTTGTGAGCCCAGACTTGAGCCTGAATAAACACCCTCGTGTGTTTGCATCGGAGCTGGCTCTTTGGTGGTCTCTCGGATTTAGAATTTTGGGTTTAACAATAGGACATTCACTCAAAAAATGACATTCATCAACTGAATGCCAGTGTTACCATTTGTCAGGCAGGACAGTCAAAGAAAATGACAGGAGCATGGTTGGCAGAAGCATTGTTGTCCTTTGAGGACTGCAAGAACATTCTGAAGTGGTGTTTCAAGTTTGAGAACTCTGTGGACATTGACAATGGAAGTGTGCAATAACAATGGAAGTGCGAATATGCAACAGAGCCTCCCACACATCTGAATATAGCATGCTTCCTTGAGGAGTGTGAGATGCCTGGTCCTGGGTGTGATGTGCACAAGGGAAGACCCAGGAGGCCTTGTCCAGCAGCAAGTACTGTAGTCATTCACTATCATCAGAAATATCTGGATGCCAATGTGAACCACTTTTTT
>NW_007047179.1:0-761 GCF_000164805.1 Carlito syrichta
CTTAGTTTTCTTGGGGATCTTTTTGTTGCTGATATTTTCGCTTAGCTTTATTGCTATTCCAGTTTGTTTTGGAGTGTGTGTGTACGTGTTTATTGCTTCCATTAGTTTCCTCTTTTCATCATTCTATAGAGTGGGGACATGGTCTCAGGGAAGAGAACCTATTCAGGAAATAATGCTGGGAAAACTGGCTGACGACAGGCGGAAGATTGAAACAGGACCCCTCCGTATCCCCATAAACAAAAATTAACTCTAAATGGATTAGAGACATAAATGTAAAACCTCAAAGTCTAAGAATCTTAGAAAATGCAGAAGACACCCTTATGGAAATTGGAACTGGCAACCAATTCCAATTCAGAACGCTAAAGGCAAATACCTTAAGAAAAAAGATAGACAAGCACACTAATGGGCTTCTGCAAAGGAAACAATCCATCAAGAGAGCAGGGGAACAGCCACCGAATGCAAAATATTGTGAATTGAATATTTGAACAAGGCCTAATATCTAGGATGTACAAGGAACTCAAATGCCCGAAAGGAAAAAAAAAAAAGAAACAAGCAGTCTCTTTTAAAAGTGGACGAAAGAGATAAATGGACTCTTCTCAAAAGAAGATATTGGGGAAGCCAACAGACACTTGAAAAAGTGCTCAGCCTCAGGCATCATCAAAAAAATGCAATCAAAAACCACACTGAAATACCACCTGAGCCCAGTAAGAATGGCCATCATGGCCCGGGCTCAGTGGCTCAGCCTATAATCCCAGCACTTT
>NW_007047180.1:0-794 GCF_000164805.1 Carlito syrichta
ATATGTCAGCTAGATAGACAGCTAGCTAGTCAGCTAGCTAGTTAATTCAGCTAGCAAATCAGCTAGTTATTTAGATAACTAGTCAGTTATCACCTCAGCTAGCTGGTCATCTAACTAGTGGGCTCACTCGCTTTCCATCATGTCAGCTTACTAGTCAGTTTTCTCGCCAGTCAACAGGTCAGCAAACTAGTCGACTCACTCGGCAGACAACAGTTCAACTAACTTGTTGGCTTGCTCACAGGTCAACTGGTAAGCTAGCTAGTCAGCTTGCTCACCAGCCAACTATTTAAGTCAACTAACCAGTCAGCTCGTTCGCCACCTGACTAGTTAAGGCAGTTCGCCCATAATTGTACTCACTAGCCAACTAGTTAAGTAGACTCACAGGTTGGCTCACTTGCCTACCTACTGGTTAAGTCCTCAAACCAGTCAGATTACTCGCCAGCTGAGTAAAATCAGTTGAAAATTCAGCTGACTTGCCGGCCGAGTAAAGTCAACTGACCAGTAGTCTCACTCGCCGGCCGACTAGTTAAGTCAGCTGATCTGTCGGCTCACTCGCTGGACAATTAGTGAAGTCAGCTGACCTCACACCTCACTCGCTGGCTGACTAGTTAAGTCAGCTAACTGGCCAGCCGCCTAGCTGACCAACTAGTAAAGTCAGCTAACCAATAGGGCGAATAGTCCCCTAACTTGTGAACCGACATGTTAATTCAGCTAACTAGTAACCAACAATTTAGGCCAGCTAATTTGTTGGCCTACCTACGAGCCAATTAATTAGTTCAGCACACCATCCACCC
>NW_007047181.1:0-734 GCF_000164805.1 Carlito syrichta
CCCTCTCACAGAAACAAAGATCTGAGTATCACTTGTTCTCACTCATATAATGGACCTTGAACATCCAATGTAATACTATAAGAAAATGACTAACGGTACTGGGAAACTATGGGGGGGGATGGGATTAACAGTCACAAATATCTGTCTGGGTATGGGGAAACACCTCTTATCAACAGGGTGCCTGAATGAAACGTAATTGTACACCTAACCCTTAACTGTACCCCACAAAATCATAATAAAAAATATTGATTAAAAAAAAAGAAAACTATGCCTCAGACAAAGGGTTAATGTCCAGAATCTACAAGGAACTAAAAAAACTCAACACACACACACACACACACACACACACACACACACACACACACACACACACACCAAATAGCCCCATTCAAAAATGAGGAAAGGATGTGAATGGACACTTTTCAAAAGAAGACACACAAGTGGCCAAAAAACATATGAAAAAATTGTTCAATATCACTAATCATCAGAAAATGCAAATTAAAACCAAATACAAATTAAAAAATGCAAGTTAAAACCAAAATGTGATAACACCCTATACCAGTCAGTTAGAAAGTCTAAGATGTTGGCTCAATTGCAGAGGAAAGGAAACACTTATCCACTGTGGTTGGGATTGTAAATTGGTTCAACTTCGATGGGAAATAGTCTGGAGATTTCTCAAAGACCTAAACGTGTAATCACCAGGTGACCTGCAATCCCACTACTAGGGGTCTACC
>NW_007047182.1:0-1401 GCF_000164805.1 Carlito syrichta
ATGTGCAAAGACAATCGCATTTCTTTACACCAATAATAAACAGCAGAAACCCAAATAAAAAGCACAATCCCATTCACAAGAGCCACAAAAAAGAGAGAAATACCTTGGCATCTTCCTAACCAGAGATGTGAAAGACCTTTATAATGAAAACTACAAAACACTGCTCAAAGAAATCAAGGATGACACAAACAAGTGGAAAAATATCCCATGCTCATGGATTGGAAGAATCAACATTGTGAAGATGTCCATCTTACCTAAGGCAATCTACAGATTTAACACAATATCCATCAAATTACCAGCAACATTCTTCTCAGATCTAGAAAAAACAATAGAGGAATTCATATGGAAACACAAATGACCAAGAATAGCCAGAACAATCCTCAGCAAAACAAAAAACAAAAAACAAAAAACAAAGCAGAAGGTATCACACTAACAGACTTTAAACTTTACTATAAAGCTACAATAATTAAAACAGCCTGGTATTGGTACAAGGACAGGCATATAGACCAATGGAATAGAATTGAGATTCCAGAAGCACAACCTCAATTTCTCAACCAACTCATCTTCGACAAAGCTTCCACCACCCACCACTGTGGATAGGAGAACCTATTCAGTAAATGGTGCTGGGAAAACTGACTGATCACATGCAGAAGATTCAAACAGGACCCCTATCTATTCCCACACACAAAAATTAACTCTAAATGTGCGGGGGGCCAGCCCCTGCAAGTTTTGGGGAGTCCCTTGGAAGATGTGGTGGCGTCGGTGAATCTGTAGGGATAGATATTAAAAGAAAGAAAGATGGAAGGATAGATATAAAGAGGAAGAAAGAGAAAGAAAGAAAGTGGGCAACTGTTCAGTGAAATGAGCAGAAGCCGTTTATTGAAAGTTACAGCAGGTATTTATCCCCAAATTTTACACAGGCAGTCTCACAAGTCTTTCACGTGAACACAAAGCCAGGTGCGGGGGGGGCATCCCCCACCCACCAGATGCTTAGGTGTGAGGAGGAACAAACCCCAAGATTGTCTCATTGTTCCCTTTGCCAGTTAATGTTCTTCAAAAGCACTGTAACAATCCTTACTAGTCTAATGATGTTCTGATAATCAATAACTTCTAAAGCTCACTCAATACCCATGATGACTAAATTAAACTCTACCACTTATACAATGCTACGGAAGCTCTTAATTATAGCTTAAGCCAATTTCCTAAAGAATGTGGCCCAGTCCAAAGACCACACTGGGCCCTACAGGATGTGGCCCAGTCCAAGGTCCACGGTGGGCCACCTTTTGGAACAATAGACTACATCTCTTACAAAATGGCTTTTCCAAGTCTTATATGTCTATCCTAATTTCTATGAAAGTTTTCCAATTCTTAATTCTAATATATAAAAGTTGATTAGCAGCA
>NW_007047183.1:0-4658 GCF_000164805.1 Carlito syrichta
CTGCACTCTGGTCACCCAATGCTCCCCGCCTAGTATAGTGCATATACAGGAGAGCTCTGAGAATCAGGGAGGAGAGCACGCACAAAGCCAGTGTATACAGACTGCCAATGAAGTGCAGTGCAGCGCAGGCTTCAATAGCGTGTCCCCAGGAAGACCCAGCTTCACCCCCAGTGGAACAGAGGCTCTCCGTGCTTACTCAGGAATGAAAACGGCACAGCCTTGGTAGTCCTTATTAGGTTTAAACGCCATAGGGAAAAACAACTTAGAATTCTCCCCATCCACACATAATGCTCTCCGGTTCGTGACTGTGGAGCACTTGTGTCACTCATTGCGGCACTATGTCTTGCAGATTTCTCTCCGTGAAACCCGGAGGTTTCACGCTCGTACGCAAAGGCCCTCTATGGAAAGGAACACAAATCAAGGGGAAAGAGTGAGAATGAGGTATTACAGCAGGCGGCAATGAAGAATAATAGTCACAGCAAAGAGGTGACACTGCAGCACACATTGGGCACAGACTTAAGCCAGGAAGGTGCCCGTGCACCCCAGGCCTAAGAAAGGCCACTCTGACCAGCAATCCACAGTCTCATTGCCTTCCCTGACAGGAGAAGGTGTCAAGAAAGAGCAATTCAGAATTCCCCCGGGTCACACATAATGCCTTCCCATAAGTAACTGTGAATGTCTCAGATCCCTCATTGTGGCACAGGGGAGATGAGCATTCCCGCATGGGAGAGGTTGACAAGCCGCACGCCAAAGCAGTCACCCTGTAGAGCGTAGATACACGAAGGGAACAGGTGGGAAGGAGGAATGACAGCACGCACACTCAGTGCCAGAACCTCACAGTGCAGCACACTTCTCACACAGCACTTTCCAAGGGAGACGGACATTCAAAACAAGCACCACCAAGGCAGTCAGCTCTTTTCCGTCAATGCGTTTGGCAGAGCAATTGTGTATCCTCCCACACAAAAATTTGAAAGGGAGAAACATTTCAGAATGCACCCAGGGAATTCACCAAGTAATGCCTTCTTGCTCCACCGTGGGGTTCCCATCGCCCCCTGGGGGGCAGCGTAGAGCTGCACATGGGCAAAGCGTGTCCCATGAGAGAACTCTTAGTTCAAACAGAGGCGCTCTGCACAGCCGAAGTCCAAATGAGAAGAAAACCGCAAGACTCAGACTCATGTGTTGCAGCATGCACCAAGTGAGAATAACATAGATAGCCCCTAAAGAGCGCTGCACATTTTGAAAAGCTCCTTCCCCGGGAAGATGCACATGCACAACAAGCCTCACAGAGGCCGTCTACGCTGATTCACCAAGGCCAACGCGAGAGTGACTGCATTTCCTAGCCTAGAGAAACGCCAAGGGGTAAAACGTTTCAGGGCTCAAACAGAAGGCAAGCACTGCTTTTCTACAAGTGAGTGTGTAGCACTCATTTCACTCAGTCTGACACCATTGACATGCTCATTCCTAAATGTGAAGTATCGACATAACATGCTCGGCTATGCTCATTCAAGCCGTACCTTGAGAATCGTGTATTACACCGTACAGCACACAAGAATCAAACTACTGGAAAATACATCACAATGCAGTCAACATTTGACACAGCATTCCCCAAGCTGATGCACACTCACAGCCAGCAAGCCAAGCCTGTCAGCTCTTCCTCGTAAATGCCAACGGAAGAGCAATGGCTTTGGATAGGAGACGGACAGGTCAAATCAAAAACACTTTAGAATTCAGTAGGTGAACAAATCATGCTTTCCCAAAGATGACAGCGAACCGGTCATGTCGCTCAGTGTGGCACCATGGAGTTGTGCACTTTGTATACAGGAAACGTTGCATACAGCTCTGCTAGGCCTTTGCATTCAATGTAGGATAATACACGCTGAAAAACAGGGAGAATCAGGCGTCACGCCAAAGACCAAGCCACTATAATACTTGTTGCCCCCCCATTCAGTGACGTGCCGTTTGGAGGAATGTCTCCCATGGAAGACTGTTGTTTTCCGGAAAGCAAACAATGGCTCTCGGGCCTCGTTGGCAAATGAACCCGCAGAGCCATTGTATTCCGTGTGAGACGCCCGTGTCAAAAGAGAAAACTTTTCAGCATTCTCCGCTGAATGAAGCATGCTTGGCTACCCATGGCTGTGGAGATCTGGATCCAGTCAGTGCAGCAGCTGAAGTTGCACTCTGGTCACCAAATGCTCCCCGCCTAGTATAGTGCATATACAGGAGAGCTCTGAGAATCAGGGAGGAGAGCACGCACAAAGCCAGTGTATACAGACTGCCAATGAAGTGCAGTGCAGCGCAGGCTTCAATAGCGTGTCCCCAGGAAGACCCAGCTTCACCCCCAGTGGAACAGAGGCTCTCCGTGCTTACTCAGGAATGAAAACGGCACAGCCTTGGTAGTCCTTATTAGGTTTAAACGCCATAGGGAAAAACAACTTAGAATTCTCCCCATCCACACATAATGCTCTCCGGTTCGTGACTGTGGAGCACTTGTGTCACTCATTGCGGCACTATGTCTTGCAGATTTCTCTCCGTGAAACCCGGAGGTTTCACGCTCGTACGCAAAGGCCCTCTATGGAAAGGAACACAAATCAAGGGGAAAGAGTGAGAATGAGGTATTACAGCAGGCGGCAATGAAGAATAATAGTCACAGCAAAGAGGTGACACTGCAGCACACATTGGGCACAGACTTAAGCCAGGAAGGTGCCCGTGCACCCCAGGCCTAAGAAAGGCCACTCTGACCAGCAATCCACAGTCTCATTGCCTTCCCTGACAGGAGAAGGTGTCAAGAAAGAGCAATTCAGAATTCCCCCGGGTCACACATAATGCCTTCCCATAAGTAACTGTGAATGTCTCAGATCCCTCATTGTGGCACAGGGGAGATGAGCATTCCCGCATGGGAGAGGTTGACAAGCCGCACGCCAAAGCAGTCACCCTGTAGAGCGTAGATACACGAAGGGACAGTGTGAAGGAGGAATGACAGCACGCACACTCAGTGCCAGAACCTCACAGTGCAGCACACTTCTCACACAGCACTTTCCAAGGGAGACGGACATTCAAAACAAGCACCACCAAGGCAGTCAGCTCTTTTCCGTCAATGCGTTTGGCAGAGCAATTGTGTATCCTCCCACACAAAAATTTGAAAGGGAGAAACATTTCAGAATGCACCCAGGGAATTCACCAAGTAATGCCTTCTTGCTCCACTGTGGGGTTCCCATCGCCCCCTGGGTGGCAGCGTAGAGCTGCACATGGGCAAAGCGTGTCCCATGAGAGAACTCTTAGTTCAAACAGAGGCGCTCTGCACAGCCGAAGTCCAAATGAGAAGAAAACCGCGAGACTCAGACTCATGTGTTGCGGCATGCACCAAGTGAGAATAACATAGATAGCCCCTAAAGAGCGCTGCACATTTTGAAAAGCTCCTTCCCCGGGAAGATGCACATGCACAACAAGCCTCACAGAGGCCGTCTACGCTTATTCAGCAATGCCAACGCGAGAGTGACTGCATTTCCTAGCCTAGAGAAACGCCAAGGGGTAAAACGTTTCAGGGCTCAAACAGAAGGCAAGCACTGCTTTTCTACAAGTGAGTGTGTAGCACTCATTTCACTCAGTCTGACACCATTGACATGCTCATTCCTACATGTGAAGTATCGACATAACATGCTGCGCTATGCTCATTCAAGCCGTACCTTGAGAATCGTGTATTACACCGTACAGCACACAAGAATCAAACTACTGGAAAATACATCACAATGCAGTAAACATTTGACACAGCATTCCCCAAGCTGATGCACACTCACAGCCAGCAAGCCAAGCCTGTCAGCTCTTCCTCGTAAATGCCAACGGAAGAGCAATGGCTTTGGATAGGAGACGGACAGGTCAAATCAAAAACACTTTAGAATTCAGTAGGTGAACAAATCATGCTTTCCCAAAGATGACAGCGAACCGGTCATGTCGCTCAGTGTGGCACCATGGAGTTGTGCACTTTGTATACAGGAAACGTTGCATACAGCTCTGCTAGGCCTTTGCATTCAATGTAGGATAATACACGCTGAAAAACAGGGAGAATCAGGCGTCACGCCAAAGACCAAGCCACTGTAATACTTGTTGCCCCCCCATTCAGTGACGTGCCTTTTGGAGGAATGTCTCCCATGGAAGACTGTTGTTTTCCGGAAAGCAAACAATGGCTCTCGGGCCTCGTTGGCAAATGAACCCGCAGAGCCATTGTATTCCGTGTGAGACGCCCGTGTCAAAAGAGAAAACTTTTCAGCATTCTCCGCTGAATGAAGCATGCTTGGCTACCCATGGCTGTGGAGATCTGGATCCAGTCAGTGCAGCAGCTGAAGTTGCACTCTGGTCACCAAATGCTCCCCGCCTAGTATAGTGCATATACAGGAGAGCTCTGAGAATCAGGGAGGAGAGCACGCACAAAGCCAGTGTATACAGACTGCCAATGAAGTGCAGTGCAGCGCAGGCTTCAATAGCGTGTCCCCAGGAAGACCCAGCTTCACCCCCAGTGTAACAGAGGCTCTCCGTGCTTACTCGGCAATGAAAACGGCACAGCCTTGGTAGTCCTTATTAGGTTTAAACGCCATAGGGAAAAACAACTTAGAATTCTCCCATCCACACATAATGCTCTCCTGCTCGTGACTGTGGAGCACTTG
>NW_007047185.1:0-1341 GCF_000164805.1 Carlito syrichta
CTCTCAAGGTGTTTCTTTAGAGGTTTATTTGTTTTCATTAATTTCCCAATATCTTACAAATGACAGCATAGTATTTTTTAAAACTTAGTGATTCTCTGCAGTACTTATGGTGCATATTCATTCTCTTTAAAATTTGAAGATGTCTTGAAAAGGTAGTGTGTGACCTACTATATTATATATGCTGCTGGGGGAAATTCATAAAAACATAAATTTTACATAAGAAGAGACCTTAGAAATGAGCTCTGAGAGTCTGCTGTCCCTCTTTTCATCTCCTTTTCCCATTTTAAGAATGAGAAAACTGAGACTCATGAGAGCTAACCAGTTGCTTACTACCACACCATTGAGCAATAAAACAAGTTTCTTAAGTTACCTGGAGTGCTCTTTCAAATAAAAACTATGAAAATTAGCAGATAAATTTTCAGCCCCCACAACCAACAGTAATTGGGGCACCTATCTCATCTGGTAATAATGGACATTTTTATATTAAGGATGCTATGACAGGTATCAGGCATGGGACTTTCAGCATCAGGAAGAACATCTGTGTTTGCATAGGAGAATCTGTCAATAGGGATCATCTTAGTTCCTCGCTTAGTGAAAGACCTTTGATCATGTACCTCAATAGGGGAAAAATAAATCCTCCTCTCAAATATAAAGTTTCCTATTCTGGTATAGGTAAGTATGGGAAATGATATAACTTTTTTCACTTGATCTAGTTTTA
Source organism: Carlito syrichta (assembly GCF_000164805.1). Classification (NCBI taxonomy): domain Eukaryota; kingdom Metazoa; phylum Chordata; class Mammalia; order Primates; family Tarsiidae; genus Carlito; species Carlito syrichta. The sequence goes on from NW_007047185.1 coordinate 719, forward strand.
TTACATTTCAGGTGTTCATAATCATTGAGAATAAATCTCAGTCATTATAATAAATCATATATTATCAGTGGTGGATTTTGTGTGACTAAAGCGTGTAATATCTTTAATTAATGGCTTTCAGCCATTTCATCAGATTGGATACTTTCATCATTGTTGAGGTGTTTTTATTTATTGTTTTTTGGTTTTTGGGTTTTGGGTTTTTTTTGAGTTGGAGTCTCACTCTGTCACCCAGACTGGAGTACAGTGGCCGCTCCTGGCCACTGCAGCCTCAACTTGCGAGGGCTCTGGCGACACTTCCTCCTCAGCCTTCCAAGTAACCAGAACTACAGGCACGTGCTACCACGTCCAGCTAAATTTTTTTTTATTTATTGTAGAGATGAGGTCTTGTCTGCCCAGGAGGGTCTCGAACCCACGGACTCAGGCAATCCACTCACCTCAGCCTCCCAAAGGCGTGGGATTACAAGGTGAGCCACCGAGCTCGGCTGAGGTGTTTTTAAATGTTTGATTACTGTCATGTATCTCATTTTTCTTTGGTTATTTTTAAGATAAATTCTTCTTTACCATGGGAATACAGTATCTATTTTCTTGGAAACTTCATATTCATGTATGGATAGAATGATAGG
>NW_007047186.1:0-797 GCF_000164805.1 Carlito syrichta
ACTCATCTTCCTACTGCTTATTCATTTATTTAATGCCAATTAATATCCCCTTGATGTGTTATTTTTTCATTCTCAGCTGAGGGCGGGCTCAGTAGCGCTGCCTGTCATCCCAGCAGTTTGGGAGGCCAAGGCGACTGGACTGCCTCTTCCTGAGGGTTTGAGAGCACCCCAGGCAAATTGGCGTGACCTGCTCTCTACAATAAAATTTAAAAATTAGCCAGGGGTGCTAGGGCACCTGCAGTTCTGGGTAACTTGAAGCCTGAGGCAGCAGGATCACCATAGCTCAGCAGGTTGACACGGGGTGACCATGAGAGTGCCACTGCACTGCAGCCTGGGCTACAGAAAAGGACTCCAACTCAAAACAATAAATTCTCAGCCGGGCTTGGTGGCTCAGCCTGTAATCCCGCGCCTCTGGGAGTCTGCGGTGAGTGGTTTGCCTGAACCCGCGGGTTCGAGACCCACCTGGGCAGACAAGACCTCATCTCTACAATAAAATCAAAAAATTAGCCAGGCTTGGTAGCGTGCACCTGTAATTCCAGCTACTCGGAAGGCTGAGGCTGAAGGATCGCTGGAGCCCAGCAGATCGAGGCTGCGGTGGCCGGGAGTGGCCACTGCACTCCAGTGTGGGCGACAGAGTGAGACTCCAATTCAAAAAAAAAAATTAAAATTAGATTGTGGTGATTATTGCACAATTTTCGTAAATAGACTACAAGGTACAGTTTTAATAATTTAGATGAAAGAATTGTATGGTATGGGCATGCTACTAGACGTTTTAAAGCTGTTTCAAATATGGAAAA
>NW_007047187.1:0-867 GCF_000164805.1 Carlito syrichta
AAGGGGGAGACATTCCACACATGCAAAGGCATAAATTTAATAACTTGTTTGAGGAACTGCACGAAGTTCAGGAGAACTGAGGTGGTAAGAGAATAGAAAGGTGAGAAGAGAGATACAAGGAGAAGCTATCAGCAGGGGTCAAGTCTTGAAGGACCTTATATGACATGCAAAGGATCTGAAATTTATTGCAAACAAAATGGTTTCATAGGGGAGGGGGAGATTTAAGCATGTGAGCATAGTTAACTTTTAATTTAATGCTTACATATTTTAATTAAAAAATTATATATATTTATGACTTACAGCACAATGTTTTGAAATATGCATACATTGTGGAATGGCTAACTCAAAGCTAATTAACATATGTATTACCCACATACACAAAATCCATTCTCTTAGCAATTTTAAGTATATAATACATTGTTAGCAACTGCAGTCACCATGTTATACAGTAGACCTCTTGACCTTAATTTGCTGTCTAACTGAAATTTTGTACTTTTACCAACCCTTCCCCATTTCGCTTTCACCATTCTCAGCCCCTGGTAACCACTGTCCTATTCTTGACTTCTATGAATTCCACTTTTAAAAATTCTATAAGTGCCGGGCTCGGTGGCTCAGCCTGTAATCCCGCGCCTTTGGGAGGCTGAGGTGAGTGGATTGCCTGAGCCCGCGGGTTCGAGACCCGCCTGGGCAGCGAGACCTCATCTCTACAATAAATCAAAAATCAGCCGGGCGTGGTAGCGCATGCCTGTAATCCCGGCTACTCGGAAGGCTGAGGCGGAAGGATCGCCGGAGCCCAGCAGTCGAGGCTGCGGTGGCCGGAAGCAGCCACTGCACTCCAGTCTGGGCGACAGAGTGAGACTCCAACTC
>NW_007047188.1:0-831 GCF_000164805.1 Carlito syrichta
CCACTACACAGCATGATGCTAAACAACTCCTGGGTCAATGGAGAAATCAAAACAGGATTCCATAGATACCTGGAAACAAATGAAAATGAAGAAACATCTTACCAGAATCTCTGGGATACCTTGAAAATTGTAGTAAGAGGGGAATTTATATCCCTACAAGCACACATGAGGAAAATGAAAGGAACAGAAATTCACAACCTAACAAACCACCTAAAGAGGCTGGAAAAGCAAGACTACAAAAACCCTAATTTCAGCAGAAGAATCCAGATCACCAAAATAAAAGCCCAAGTCCAGGACATAGAAGACAAAAAGATAATACAAAAAATCAATGAAACAAAAAACTGGTTCTTCGACAGGGTAAACAAGATTGATGGTCCCCTAGCTAGACTGACCAAGAAAAAATGAGAAAAAAACCAAATAAGTATAATCAGAACCACAAAAGATGAAGTCACATCTGACCCTGAAGAAATACCAAATATCATTAGAGACTACTACATACACTTGTATGGAAACAAACTTGAAAACCAGAAGAAAATGGAGGACTTTCTGACATCACACAACCTACCTAGGTTGGAACAAGAAGAAATTGAGACCCTAAATAGACCAATAACAATCAAGGAAATCGACTACGTAATAAGAAAACTTCCTACAAAAAAAAGCCCTGGTCCAGATGGCTTTCCAGCAGAATTCAACAAGACATTTAAAGGAGGAGCTGATACCAATCCTACTGAAGGTATTCCGGGCGATTGAAAAAGATGGAACTCTCCCCAATCATTTTACGAGCCACATCACATTGATACCCAGCCCAGGTAAAGATCCAACAAAGAAAGA
>NW_007047189.1:0-1332 GCF_000164805.1 Carlito syrichta
GGGAGAGGACACCTAAGCCCGCGGGTTCGAGACCCACCTGGGCAACTTGGGGAGTCCTCATCTCTACAATAAATCAAAAAATCAGCCTGGCGTGGTCCCACATGCCTGTAATGCCAGCTCCTCGGAAGGCTGAAGCGGAAGGATCAATGGAGCCCAGCAGGTCGAGGTTGCGGTGGCCGGGAGAGGCCACTGCATTCCGGTGCGGATCACAGAGTGAGACTCCAACTCAGCCCAGAGCCCACGGTACAGACAAACGTGAACTGTTGTTTGCTGGAGTGGAACTATGGCCTTAAGAACATTTTACTGAAACCCGCTACTTATTAATGATGAATGTTTCTTTGCCTTAAATGGTGGACAACCAAACTCTTCGACAACCAAAATATGAAATTCAAATTTCCAAGTGTAAATGATATTCAGATGAAGAAACATGCAGTAATATCCATAAAAATTGTTGTACTCTGTGCCAGGTAACAGCAGGTATCTCAATCTACCCTGTACAATTGTGGAGATGGGGGGAATCTAAGCTAAGGGATATCAAAACATCGTAGATATATGCTTCATCTTCTTCTTTCTGACCTGTCTTCCTCCTCCCATGTTTTTAAAACACTTTTCACTTTTTGTAAAATTATGTACTCAAAAGTGAACAATTTAAACCTGAATTCAAAAGTGAACAAACACAGTTTAGCAGATTCGTGCTCCACAACAGTACATTGAAGGAGTTTATGAAATGTGCCTTTCGGTGTGGAAGAGAGAGGCTCAAAGGTAGAAGTCACATACCCACTGTCCTATGCAGTGGGCCATGACTTGGCTAGGAGGATGTGGATCGAGTGAAGGGTTACCATTTCAGCATCTCTTTCATCAGGATCCCTTGCTGTTAATGGCGATTTCATTCCTTGCCTTTTCTCTTGGTGTTGGCACCGGGAGCGCATCACCAACCGTCCTTTGTAACATTTAGTAGCCTTAACAAATCCTCCTTGCTCCTGTGGAAAGCTTCCTCATGTTGTTATTCAGAGGAACTGAACCAGTCAGTGGGACTGTGTTGCCTAATAGCACCCAGCTCAATTTTGGTTCAAAAGAGGAAAGATAGTAGTGAATTGAAGAAAAGGGAACACATGACAAGGTATATTCTGACCAAATCAAGTCTGCAGCCATTCAGGGGAGTAGAAGAGAGGACAGGGACACAAACAAAGAGTAGATTGCCCATTGTGCCTTTGCTTCTAATGTTAAGATGCTGGGCTCTAGCATCCAGTGGCTGTGGAAGAAAAACTTGACCAATCACAGGTCCCAGTTATGAGTATGCTGTAGGAGGATAAAGAAGACTGTTTTCTGATA
>NW_007047189.1:1816-3297 GCF_000164805.1 Carlito syrichta
GCTGTGGCTCAAGAGGACGCTAACAGGCCTGTCTGACACCCGCCCATCAACTTGGAAAAAAAGGTGCCATCAAACTCTCCTCCCTGTGATCCACCTTCAGTTCGTTTCTCCCTGAGCTCAACAAAGTTCCAGACACTTGGAAGGCTGAGCTGGAAGAGTGGCCCGAGCCCAGGAGTTGGAGGCTGCAGTGTCTGTGACCGTCTACTCTGTGCGACAGAGTTACACTCTGACTCTAACAATCAAACCACAAAATAAAATTTTAAAAAACATTGAAAAATGAAACATGAATAATGTTGGAAAAATCATGAAGAAAGAGGCATTGCGTATGTTTATACTGTCAGAAGTGTGAGTTAGGCTTTACAATTGTGAAACACTGTGGGGTCAGCTGTTCATGTGCTAACAGCCTACAGTATAGAAACTGCAATCTTGGAATACATTTGAGAGAAATCATCCCCTATGTAAAGAAAAGAGATGGACTATAATAGTTATGACATCATAGTTTCAGAGCTACGTTCTCTAAACCATACAAATGTTCATCCACGAGTTTCAAAAACATATTTGAGAGTCATCAGAAAATGACGAAATGTGAATAACGTACATTCACATGGTTGCATGTAGGAAACCAAATTTTTCTCAAAACCAAATTCATGCTTACCATGATATGACCTCCTATACTGCGATAAAAGAAGTAAAACAAGCTACTTTTTTGGAAATACAGGCAAATAGGCTAAAATGAGGTTAAAATATTATACCTTGATAATTAAGTTAATATTTACCTTCAGCTAAATGCCAGAAATTTCGTTTCTTTAGTCAGATAGTAAGCATAAAAAGAACAATTTTATTATGATTTTGGTATGCTTCCTCCATTAAAAACTTAAGGTTATATGATTGCAAACTTAGAGAATATAATGAAGAAACTTATACCCCTTTACTAATGAATATAGAAAAGGCCCAAATCACCTCACTTGCTATTTCTAACAATAGGCACAAAAGCAGTGTTCTGTTTAACTTGGTTTTCGCTAAGACTTTGTCATGCCTGTGTACATCATTGATATTGGTCTGTGGTATTCTTTGTTTTTACTTTGCGTGTGTCTGTCTTGTTTTCCTATCAGAGTAGTTCTGGGCTCATATAGTCAGTTGGGAATTATTTCTGCCTCTTCGATTTTTGTGAAGAGTTTAAATGAAACTTACATTTGCTTTTCAACTGCTTGGACAAATTCAGCTGTGAAGCCATCAGGCCCTAGGCTCTTTTTTCCTCCCTCTCTCTTTTCTTCATCTTGCTTTCTGCTTGGTTTTGTTTAGTTTTGCTTTTTGAGTTGGGCTCCCCATCTGTTGCAGGCTGAAGGGCAGTGCACTGACCGTTCTTCTGCTTTGGATCCTCTGCTTTATTTTACACAAAACTATTTGCTGAGTCAAAGGAGGGGTGAATGATGAGCCTTCACTCTTCAAGGGAATGTGGTGCCCGCTGATTACCTAAGGAG
>NW_007047190.1:0-763 GCF_000164805.1 Carlito syrichta
CAGCCTTTATGGCTGGTGTCCCACCAGCAACTTCCTTTGCTCTGCACTGACTACCCAGATGCTTGAGTTGAGTGAAGAACTCTCATCATCCTGGGACCCCTGGCTTGGAGAGTGAGGAGAAAAAGTGTGCACTCTCACTAATTATCAGAGAAATACAAATTAAAATCACATTGAGATACCACTTAACCCCAGTAAGAATGGTCATCATTAATAAAACAAGCAACAATAAGTGCTGGCTAGGATGAGGAAAAAAGGAACGCTTCTACATTGCTGGTGGGAATGCAAACTACTAAAATTTCTTTGGAAGACAATGTGACAATTTCTAAAAGAACTAGAAATTGACTTTCCACATGACCCAGCAATCCTCCTACTGAGACTATACGTGGAGGAACTCAAACCATTCTACCAAAAAGATACCTGCACAGGCTTGTTTGTTGCAGCTCTATCCACAGTAACAAAAATATGAAACCAGTCATGCTGCCCATTGAAGCTGGACTGGTTTAAAAAAATGTGGTGTGTATACAAAATGGAATATTATGTATCCATAAAAGACAAACATATGGACTTCACAGCAACTTGGATGGATTTAGGGTCTATCATACTCAGTGATTTATCACAGAAACAAAGAACAGAGCACTAAATGTTCTCACTCATAAGTGGACCTTGAACTATCATCATAATACTATAAGAAAGGGATTGGCAATAGTGGGAAACTGCCAGGAAGGGGGCATGGGATTGGCAGTTGAGGGAAACTGCTAGGGGA
>NW_007047191.1:0-836 GCF_000164805.1 Carlito syrichta
AAACTTAAAAATCCCAAAAAGAAAAAAATCAACCTCATTAAAAAAGTGAGCTAAGAACATCGACAGACATTTTACAATAGGAAACAAGCAGCTAGCAAACAAATGAAAAGAATATTTAACATCGATAATCATCAGAGAAATGCAGACCAGATTCCCAATGAGATATCATCTCTCACCAGTAAGACGGCTATTGTCAATAAGTCAAAAAATGTCAGATGTTGATGAGGTTGTGCAGAAAAGTATCACTCACACACTGTTGGTCAGAACGAAAACTAGTTCAGTCCTTTGCAAAGCAGTTTTGGAGTTTGCTGAAAGATTTAAAAATAGATTCACCATGCAACCCAGCAATACCAATACTGGGCATACATCCAATGAAACATAAATCCTTTCACCAAAAGATACCTGCCACACAAACGTATGTGGTGGCAGTATTCACAGTAGAAAACACATGAAATCAATCTAGGTGCTCATCAGCAACGGATCGCATCAGAAAAAACAACACAAATACACCATGGAATGCTACACAGCCATAAAAAATCATGTCACGTCTCTCGCAACAACGTGGATGCAGCCGGATGCCGCAATCCTAAGCAAGTTAATGCAGAAGAAAACCAAATACCACATTCTCTCACTTATATGAGAGAGCTAAACACTATGTACCTATGGACATAAAGATGAGATAAAGGCCGAGTGCCGTGGCTCAGCCTGTCATCCCTGCACTTTTGGAGGCCTAGGACAGAGGAGTGCCTGAGCCCAGGAGGTCAGATCACTCGGTGAAACATCGTCTCTACAATAAATCAAAAATAAACCAGGCATGGTAGCACATGCCTGGAGTT
>NW_007047192.1:0-695 GCF_000164805.1 Carlito syrichta
ACATTGAGGGATAAGGAATGTGTTATCAGAACTGGGCTCAAGTCCAGACTATGCCACTTGAGTATTTTGAGCTCTTGAGCAAGCCTCATATTTGTCGACTTTGAAGCCTTTTGTACACGGCAGAGAACTGCCCTGGAGGATAACTTTAGACTGGCATCATTGTTTCTCTAAAGATCCACTGTAATGTCTATAGAGCTGATAATGGGTGCAGTCCTGCCTAGCCAGAGATAAAAAATCTCTCCCTGGAGACGGGGCAAGATGGCGACGGCATAGGTGAACTTGTGAGATTCTCTGAACGTGAGTTCCCCAAAAAGGCTATCACTTCGCTACCCCCATCCCCCAGCCCACCACCAACCGCGCTGGGGGCAGGCCCGGGAACTTCAGTCCCACGCAAGGCCAGATATTGCGCCCCCGCCCCACTGCTGCCGTTCTACTCGTGTGTGGAAGTCTCCGGTCCCAGCCCCCTCCAGATCCCTCCCCGGCTGCATTGTCTCCAGCCCGGGCACCCGGCATCAAGCCGCCGGTCACACAGGGAGGCTCTGGGCACCCGCCCCTCAGAGACGCTGGATCCATTTCTGGCTGAAGTCCTCTGTTGGGTCCCAGCGCCACTCTCGCTGTCTAGAGCCTGCCCTTTGGAACTTTGGAGCTCTGGAACTCCGGGTCCACCCTGGCTGAGGCACTCATCGTGAGACCCC
>NW_007047193.1:0-697 GCF_000164805.1 Carlito syrichta
ATCGAGACTGACGTCCAGGCTCCACCTGTGTTTGTTCCTCCTAGTGGTGGCCCAACTGTGTGGGTCTGACATTCAGAGCATTGCTGGGAAAGAGGGGTTTGTGTCAGCCCCAGACTCACCACTGATCTCTTTGGAGTTCTTTATCCTCCCTTCTGGCCACACGCTTTGTCCCACAGCTGGATCAGGGCAGGGGATAGGGCGCCTGGAACTCAGCACTCATCAGGTTTCTCTGAAGTTTGTGTTCTCAGGATATTGCCTTTGGGCCACGATCAAGCCCTGAGTAGTTGATCCATCAATCAACAGAGATCAGATCTGTGGGCCCTGCACTTTCCTGCTCCGCCTTCAATATGGTGGTGGGGTGCCTCTTTTGTCCTCTTCTGTGGAAACTTGCCTCTGGACTCTGTACACAGTCCTCTCCAGCGCCCTGCCAGGTGCTAAAGTGATGAGGCAAAGCCTTGAGCAGTTTCTCTCCTACTTTAATGGTGTGGGAGCCCCTGGGGCAATAGTGCCTCCCTGCTGCTTTTTTTAAAGGAAAACTTCTGTCTGTTTTCTTTAATAAAAAAAAAATGGTGCTCCACTTCTGCAAGCCAGCAAGAGCCAGGGACAAAGTGAGAAGCTGCAGCACCTGCTGTTGCACCAGGAACCTGGCCACCCGCTCACGAGCCACACTTAGCTTCTCCCAGCTTTTTTTGCCAGG
>NW_007047194.1:0-571 GCF_000164805.1 Carlito syrichta
CTGTATAGTGAGGAATAAACAGACAAGATCTTTCTCTTAAGAAACTTGTATTTTAGTATATGTGTAGGGGTAATGGAGTGACTGGGGGTGCATAAAGTACTGAACTTAAAAGTAGGATAACAAATAAACAAGTGTCATATATTGATATAATTATTTGACAGCAGGTGGAAGATGACAATAGGAGTATAGAAAAAGCACAAGGAATATAAAGCCAATAATAAGACACATAGTTATAAGTAGAATTTATTCAATGAATTTTTAAAAAGAAAAATAAAACATTTATGTAGCTGAAAATAGGCATTCACAGTATATAAACAAAAATTGTCAAAACTTTAAGAAAACAATGGCAAATTAAGAATAGTAGATTTTATTCAATTATTACAATAATTGCTAGACCAAACAGACTTGGGTAATCCACTCACCTCCCAAAGCACTGCGATTACAGGCTGAGCCACCGAGCCCGGTCTACAAATCCATTTCTTAAAAAATCTTCTTAGCCGGGCTAGGTGGCTCAGTCTGTAATCGCAGGCTTTTGGGAGTCTTGGGTGAGTTGATTGACTGAGTCCGCGGG
>NW_007047195.1:0-765 GCF_000164805.1 Carlito syrichta
CACAAATGAGAAGACCAACTCCTAGACACATAATAATTCGCCTAAATAAAGTAGGCACAAAAGAAAAAATCCTAAAGGCAGCAAGAGAAAAAGGCCAGATCACCCACCATGGAAGACCAATCAGAATAGCAGCAGATTTATCTGCAGAAACCCTGCAGGCTAGGAGAGCTTGGAGCCCTATCTTCAAAGTCCTAAAGGATAAACAATTTCAACCAAGAATAACCTACCCAGCCAAGCTAAGCTTCATCAGTGAGGGAGAATTAAAATCTTTCCCAGATATCCAATCCCTAAGAACTTATGCAGCCACAAAACCATCTCTACATGAAACACTTAAGAAAGTACTAAACACAGAAGAAAAGGAAAAAAGAACAACGTTCTTCACAAAAGTTCAGGGAAAAGAATAAAATATACACGAACCAACCCCAAAAGCAAAAGAAAGACAAAAAAAAAAGAAAAAACCAAGTGGAAGAACAATAACTCAATAAGAACTCCATGATAAGGATGAACTCTCACATTTCAATAATTAGTCTGAATGTGAATGGACTAAACGCACCACTGAAAAGACATAGAATGACAAAATGGATAAAATATCACCAGGCAACAATATATTGCCTTCAAGAGACCCATCTCACTAGAAAGGACATACACAGACTCAAAGTAAGAGGATGGGAAACAAATTTTCAGGCGAATGGAACACAAAAGAAAGGAGGAGTCGCGATCCTAATTTCAGACAAATACCATTTAAGCTATCAAAAATTAAAAAAA
>NW_007047196.1:0-1066 GCF_000164805.1 Carlito syrichta
CACTTTCTTACGGAACTATAATTGATCAAGTTCAGCTCATGAGAAGAAAATATGGATCTCTGTTCTTTGTTTCTGTGATAAATCACTGAGAATAACCTACCTCATGTCCCTCAAAAGTTCTGCAAAATTCCTATATCTGTCCTTTCTTATGGCTGCATCTTACTTCATTGTGTGTATATACCACATTTATATTACCCATTCCTGGTCTGATGGGCAACATGGTTGGTACCATGTTTTTTGCAATTGTGATTAGAGCTGCAAAAAACATACTTGTGTAGGTATATTTTTGGTAAAATAATTTGGATTCCTCCAGGTATATTCTCTACAGGGGAATTAGTGAGTCATATGGTAGGTCAGTTTCTTGTCCTTTAGAAACCACCAGAGTGTTTTCCAAAGATGTGGCTCTAGTTTTTAGTCCACATGCAGTGTAGAAGCATTTTATTTTCCCAATCCTCACCAGCATCTGTTCTTTGTTTTATTAATGATGGCCATTTTTACAGGGGAGTATGTGTTATTTCAATGTGGTTTTCATTTGCATTCTTTGATGATGAGTGAGGCTGAGCACATTGTCATAAGTCTGCTGGCTGCCCATATCTCTTATTATAAAAAGTGTCCAATCATGTATTTTGCCCACATTTGAAAGGGACTATTTTTCTGTTTTTTTCCGAAGGCTTGGGTTTCTTGTAGTACCTAGATGTTATGCCTTTGTCAGATATTGAGTTGGAGGATAGTTTTTCTCATTCATTGGGCAGTTTCCCTGCTCTTTTGATGGTTTCTTTTGTTTTGCAGAAGTGTATTAATTTGATGTGATCCCACTTGTCTAACTTTGTTCTTAAGGTATGGACATTTAGGTTTCTGAAGAAAAATTAGTTCCCGGACCCACTTTCCATAAAGGTGCCTCTTGAGTTTTTTAAGATTATTATAATTTGGTGTTTTATGTTTAGGTCTTTGATCCATTTAGATTTAATGTTTATGGTGATAGTTAGGGGTCCTGTTTCAATCTTGTGCATGTGGTCAGACTTTTCCCAGCACCATTTACTGAATATGTTCTATATCCCCAGTGGGT
>NW_007047197.1:0-1847 GCF_000164805.1 Carlito syrichta
CATTTGCCAACGAGGCCCGAGAGCCATTGTTTGCTTTCCGGAAAACAACAGTCTTCCATGGGAGACATTCCTCCAAACGGCACGTCACTGAATGGGGGGGCAACAAGTATTATAGTGGCTTGGTCTTTGGCGTGACGCCTGATTCTCCCTGTTTTTCAGCGTGTATTATCCTACATTGAATGCAAAGGCCTAGCAGAGCTGGATGCAACGTTTCCTGTATACAAAGTGCACAACTCCATGGTGCCACACTGAGCGACATGACCGGTTCGCTGTCATCTTTGGGAAAGCATGATTTGTTCACCTATTGAATTCTAAAGTGTTTTTGATTTGACCTGTCCGTCTCCTATCCAAAGCCATTGCTCTTCCGTTGGCATTTACGAGGAAGAGCTGACAGGCTTGGCTTGCCGGCTGTGAGTGTGCATCAGCTTGGGAAATGCTGTGTCAAATGTTTACTGCATTGTGATGTATTTTCCAGTAGTTTGATTCTTGTGTGCTGTACGGTGTAATACACGATTCTCAAGGTACGGCTTGAATGAGCATAGCCGAGCATGTTATGTCGATACTTCACATGTACGAATGAGCATGTCAATGGTGTCAGACTGAGTGAAAATGAGTGCTACACACTCACTTGTAAAAAGCAGTGCTTGCCTTCTGTTTGAGCCCTGAAACGTTTTACCCCTTGGCGTTTCTCTAGGCTAGGAAATGCAGTCACTCTCGCGTTGGCCTTGCTGAATAATCGTAGACGGCCTCTGTGAGGCTTGTTGTGCATGTGCATCTTCCCGGGGAAAGGAGCTTTTCAAAATGTGCAGCGCTCTTTAGGGGCTATCTATGTTATTCTCACTTGGTGCATGCTGCAACACATGAGTCTGAGTCTCGCGGTTTTCTTCTCATTTGGACTTCGGCTGTGCAGAGCGCCTCTGTTTGAACTAAGAGTTCTCTCATGGGACACGCTTTGCCCATGTGCAGCTCTACGCTGCCACCCAGGGGGCGATGGGAACCCCACAGTGGAGCAAGAAGGCATTACTTGGTGAATTCCCTGGGTGCAATCTGAAATGTTTCTCCCTTTCAAATTTTTGTGTGGGAGGATACACAATTGCTCTGCCAAACGCATTGACGGAAAAGAGCTGACTGCCTTGGTGGTGCTTGTTTTGAATGTCCGTCTCCCTTGGAAAGTGCTGTGTGAGAAGTGTGCTGCACTGTGAGGTTCTGGCACTGAGTGTGCGTGCTGTCATTCCTCCTTCCCACTTGTTCCCTTTCGTGTATCTTACGCTCTACAGGGTGACTGCTTTGGCGTGCGGCTTGTCAACCACTCCCATGCGGGAATGCTCATCTCCCCTGTGCCACAATGAGGGATCTGAGACATTCACAGTTACTTGTGGGAAGGCATTATGTGTGACCCGGGGGAATTCTGAATTGCTCTTTCTTGACACCTTCTCCTGTCAGGGAAAGCAATGAGACTGTGGATTGCTGGTGGGAGTGGCCTTTCTTAGGCCTGGGGTGCACGGGCACCTTCCTGGCTTAAGTCTGTGCCCAATGTGTGCTGCAGTGTCACCTCTTTGCTGTGACTATTATTCTTCATTGCCGCCTGCTGTAATACCTCATTCTCACTCTTTCCCCTTGATTTGTGTTCCTTTCCATAGAGGGCCTTTGCGTACGAGCGTGAAACCTCCGTGTTTCACGGAGAGAAATCTGCAAGACATAGTGCCGCAATGAGTGACACAAGTGCTCCACAGTCACGAGCAGGAGAGCATTATGTGTGGATGGGGAGAATTCTAAGTTGTTTTTCCCTATGGCGTTTAAACCTAATAAGGACTACCAAGGCTGTGCCGTTTTTCATTGCTGAGTAA
>NW_007047198.1:0-679 GCF_000164805.1 Carlito syrichta
ATCAGTAATATCTCAGCTTTCTCTTTTTCTTCTCTGTGATACAAGTGAGTTTCTCAACCTCTCCACTCACTTGAAAAATGAAGATAATCATATGTCTGTCCTGAGTTTTTGTGAGGGATTTAGTGAGATACATGTGCAAAATAATGGGAATTACTATATGCGTACACATCATGGTCATAGAGGTATTATGCTATAGAAAGAGAACAGTGAACTGGAAGTTGAAGGATACAGCATATAGTCCTTGAATGGGTCACAAACCTACCATGTGTTCTTGGTATGTTGCCTAAACTCTCTGGGTTACCAATCATCATCTTTGAATTATATATATATATATATAATTAAAATTATATATAATTAAAATTATATATATATATCCTTAAAATAAAAAATTATATATATATAATATATATTAAAATTATATATAATTAAAATTATATATATATCCTTAAAATAAAAAATTATATATATATAATTTTTTATATATATTATATATATATATAATTTTTTATTTTAAGGATGTGGGGTACAATTCAGGATTAGGTATACAAGTTTGGGCCTCCCTTTGGTCCTCACCTGTCTTAAGATCATGTACACTTGCTGATGTTGTGCCTCCCACCCCCAACACCCCACACTCTGGCAGTATCGCGCTACTGCCAATCCCTTTCTTATAATATTATGG
>NW_007047199.1:0-743 GCF_000164805.1 Carlito syrichta
AGAGCCATTAGGCAGCAATATTTCAACAGTGTTTTTAACAGCCTTAGAGAGGCACAAATGACACACACGAGTTGCGTTTTAAAGTGTAAGATTTGGTAAGTGGAACCATCACAACAACCAAGATAGCAAACATACCTGTCCCCTCAAGAGGCTTCTCGAAGCCTTTGGTAGCCCCTCTCTCCTCTCCTTACTGCCTCCTGCCTCCATCCCACCCTGCCACTGATCTGCTTTCAGTTCCTGTTTTCACTTGCATTGTCTAGAATTTAATATAAATGAAATCATGCGGCATACTTTTCCTCTGGCTTCTTCCACATGGCATAAATATTTTGAGTGAGACTCTGACTAAAACAAATAGGCAAAAGATCTGAACAGAAATTTCCCAAAAGAAGACATGCAAATGGCCAAGAAGTATATGAAAAGACGTTCAACATCACCAAACATCAGAGCAATGATGCAAATCAAAGATATCATCTCACCCAAGTTAAAATGGCTTTTCCAAAAAGACAGGTAATAATGCTGGCGAGAATGTGGAGAAAAGGGAACCTTTGTCCACTGTTGGTGGGCATGTAAATCACTATACAGCCACAGTGAAGAACAGAATGGAGCTTCCTCAGAAAACTAAAACTAGTACTATCACATGACCACTGCTGGGTATATATCCCAAAAGAAAGGAAATCATATATTAAAGAGGTACCTGCACTCCCCATGTTTAATGCAGCACCATTCACGATAGCCAAGACATA
>NW_007047200.1:0-781 GCF_000164805.1 Carlito syrichta
TGTAGGATGGCACCTTGAATTCTGTGTCTTTGTGTGTAGAGATAAGAAAAAGGCCTAGGATGCTTCCTTTAACCTCTTTGATAAGGTTGCTATTCCCACTTATGAGAACTCCAGCCTCACGACACAATCACCTCAATTTTGTTGCTTTGAGGATTTAGTTTCAAATAAATATTGGAAGAGATACAAACATTCAAACCATGGCACCCATTATTATCTATGGCATACATTTATTTTTGCTTATACTCATTTAGGCATTCATTCATCATTTCATTCAGTCATTCATTTATTTTTGCTTTTGTTTTAATTTTTATTTTAAAGATGGTACAGTTTAGGGTTAGCTATAAAATTGGTCATTGTACAGGTAAAGTTTGGGCCTCACTTTGGTCCCCACTTAACCTGGCTTGTGATCAGGTACCCTTATTGATGAAAGGTGCCCCATTGCCTCCCTCCCCTGGCATTTTCCCACTACTGTCAATCCCTTTCTTATAGCATTATAACAATTGTTCAGGGTCCACTTATGAGTGAGAACATGTGGTACTCAATTCTTTGTTTCTGTGATAGATTACTAAGTATTATAGACTCCAAATCCATCCAACTTGCTGTGAAGTTCATGATTTTGTCCTTCTTTATGGCAGTGTAATAGTCCATCATATATATGTACCACATTTTTTAATCCCAGTCCACTTTTCGATGGGCAGTACGGTTGTTTTCTATTTTTGCTATCATGAATAATGCTGCATTTAAACATTCGTGTGCAGTTATCTTTTTCATAGAGTGATTT
>NW_007047200.1:1785-3255 GCF_000164805.1 Carlito syrichta
AAAGCAATAAATGTAATTAAATACATCAAGAGATGTCAGAACAAAAAACACATATTTATATCATTAGATGGAGAAAAAGTTTTTGATAAAATACAGCACCCCTTCTTGATAAAACCCCTCAAACATCTAGGCATACATGGAACATACCTCAAAATGGTAAAAGCCATCTATGAGAAACCCACAGCTAGCATACTCCTAAACAGACAAAAATTGGAACCATTTTCCCTGAAAACTGGAACAAGACAAGGATGCCCACTCTCTCCCCTCCTGTTCAATATACTATTGGAAGTCCCGGCTAGAGCAATCAGAAAAGAGGAGGCGATCAGGGGTATCCAAATAGGAAAAGAGGAAGTCAAGTTATCTCTCTTTGCAGACGACATGAGTGTGTACCTTGAAAACCCAAGAGAATCTGTCAAAAGCCTCCTTGAACTGATAAAGGATTTTGGCAAAGTCTCAGGGTATACAATAAATGTACAAAAGACATTCAATTGTTAAATTTTGGTGAGTACATACTGGGCCCCAGATGCCATTCTATACATTATGGGACTAAAATCATTCTGGATTACAATTCCATGTAAAGACCGTCATTTTTGAGAAAAACACAGGAGGCAGATGGAACTGAACAACTGGCAACTAAAACCTATTTTGCCACAATAATTTGTTCAGAAGAGGAAAGGAAATTCAGACTTACCTAATATGAGTGACAGTCAAGAAATTTTTCTGGGAGATAAAATTTCTGCCTACTAGGGGCATGAATAAGAATGCCAATAGCCTTGATTGTTTCTGGCAGCAAACCCACAACCAGAGAAAGATACTGCCTTCAGTTGAGGGAAGAGAATTGAAGAACAAAGCCATGAAAAGAAACTTGATACTTGATGGCATCATTAAGCAACCAGATAAAGGGTTTTTTTAAGTTTAAAATGAGCAGAATGAGCTAGGCTCAGTGCCTCAGCCTGTAATCCCGCGCCTTGGGAGGCTGAGGTGAGTGGATTGCCTAAGCCCGCGGGTTCGTGACCGGCCTGGGCAACTTGGCGAGACATCATCTCTACAATAAATCAAAAAATTAGTCGGGCGTGGTTAACGCGCCTGTAGTTCCAGCTACTTGGAAGGCTGAGGCGGAAGGATCACCGGAGCCCCGCAGATCGAGGCTGCAATGGCCGGGAGCGGCCACTGCACAACAGTCTGGGTGACAGAGTGAGACTCCAACTCAAAAAAAAAAAAAGCAGAATGCAGCAACTGTCTGA
Source organism: Carlito syrichta (assembly GCF_000164805.1). Taxonomy (NCBI): domain Eukaryota; kingdom Metazoa; phylum Chordata; class Mammalia; order Primates; family Tarsiidae; genus Carlito; species Carlito syrichta. The sequence goes on from NW_007047200.1 coordinate 3,030, forward strand.
TAATTTGTCAAAAGTTCCCTTTTAAAAAATATTATTTGTATAGATTATTTATAATTAATCACTAAATGCATTCTATTCATTTCAATCTCTTTAAACAAAGATAGCAATAAATAAGTGGCAATGTCATGTATTGTTTTGTTTTGCTGCTTTTAATTTCTCAAGGCTGTTTCATGTATGTTAAAAATTTCTCTTTGTGAAGTATGGAAAGTTTATATATAACCTGTTG
>NW_007047201.1:0-773 GCF_000164805.1 Carlito syrichta
TTCGACTTATGATTTTATCATTGTAACTGTTAGTTTAGATCATTTAGTCGTTGACCTTCTGACCTACACTGTCTCTCGATTTTATTGACCTGGGTCTGTGTAGCTATCAGTACTCCTTAGGCAATCTTTCTTACGTGTCTTTCTTCACTTCTTCCCGATAATGTGACTGTTTTTCACCTGATAGCTGGTATGTATATCTGTTATCCCTCTCGCACTTCTCTCTTTCGCTCATTTTGACTTATGATTTTATCATTGTAACTGTTGGTTTAGATCACGTTTGTTGTTTACCTTCTGACTTACACTGTTTCTCGGTTTTATTGCCCTGTCTCTGTGTTGCTTCAGTACTCTTTAGTACTATGTAGCTATCAGTACTCTTTCTTACGTGTCTTTCTTCACCTCTTCCCAGCCCTGTGTCTCGTTCTCACCTGATAGATGGTATGTATATCTGTTTTCCCTCTCGCGCTTCTCTCTTTCTAACTCCCTATTGACCCCCCCTTCCTCCATTATTTTCCTCTTCTATATGCCCCCTTTTTTAAATCTAGGGACCAAGACTGCAAACTGCTGAATAGACAGACTGTAAAGCAGAGGGAAAAGTGAACAAAACCAGAAGACCCTCATAAGGAAGAACAGGTCATTGCAGAAGAGAAATAAAAGCAACCCCACCTTCCCTCAAAACAGAATTGAAGAGGGGGAGGGAAAGGGGTAAAGGGAGAAAATCTACAGAAATGAAGAAAACCCAAAGAGGAGTATGGGTCTCTCCCAGACGCCTGGGA
>NW_007047202.1:0-882 GCF_000164805.1 Carlito syrichta
AATAAACACAATTCATAGAAAATATAAATATGGTACCCTCACAAAAAGGAAGGCCAGCAGTAAGTTAAAAATACAGCTGAAAGTTAGAGAGACCTGAGGTAAGGAGTTATCACCTCCTTCCAAGCCTTGGAAGAAACACACAGCTTAGGGACGCACCAGTTACTTATACTGAGGGCGCAAGTTGTAGGTCCTGCTAACCGGTAAATGATATCCAAATAACCTCTAGGCCTGCTAATTAACAACACCCAAGCCGGCTCGGTGGCTCAGCCTGTAATCCCGCGCCTTTGGGAGGCGGAGGTGAGTGGATTGCCTGAGCCCACGGGTTTGAGACCTGCCTGGGCAGTGAGACCTCATCTCTACAATAAATCAAAAAATCAGCCAGGCGTGGTAGCGCATGCCTGTAATTCGGGCTACTTGGAAGGCTGAGGCAGAAGGATTCCCGGAACCCAGCAGGTTGAGGCTGCAGTGGCCGGGAGCAGACACTGCACTCCAGTCTGGGTGACAGAGTGAGAGTTCAACTCAAAAATAAATAAATAAATAAACACCCAAGTACTGCAGTATCCTAATAAAGTGAAACACAATCTCTCTAAGGATTTTATAAGTATTTAAATTCTGTTCATGATTAACTCAAATGATCACTATTACAGCTGAAAACCAGATACACGATGGTCCGACCAATCAATTAGAGACCAATAGCTACTCAGCACTGTAGCCTTCCTCGGATCCTATGGGGAGATGGTTCCAGGACCCTCTTGGATACCCAAACCTGCAGAGATGCTCAAGCCCCTCATATAAAATTGAGTAGTATTTGCAGAGAACCTACACGCATCCTCCTGTGTGCTGTACATCATGTCTAGATTACGTATAATACCTAATATAATG
>NW_007047203.1:0-761 GCF_000164805.1 Carlito syrichta
GGGAGAATGAGGTATTGAAACAGTGGTTCTTAGATGCGGTTGTTTGCCAAGGCTGACATTTCAAGGGAAATTGGGTAAATCTGTTTTTAACCTAAGTAATGATGATAGAGGTTGCAGGATCTTCTAAAATGTCAGAATGATAAAATTGGGCATGGCCTCTTAACAGCATAAGAAAACTTGAATACAGTTTACCACCATCCTTGAAGAACTTCGAAACTGTTGCTTTTAGCTGATTTCTTGGGTCTTTTTGCTCTACCCAAACTCTCTTTTCAGAAATTCAGAAGAAGAAATGATGTGTTGCTAAAGCAGATCACACACACACACACACACACACACACACGCGTAGATTTACATAAAATCTTATTTCTAATAATAGACTATTTTAGGAGCAGTCTATAATTTGCTATGAAAGTCTGTGATAATAAGTGACTAATTCAAAAGATCAAATACTTTAACTTATATTTGTGAAAATGTCAACACAGTATAAGAAAGTGAGGGCAAGGTCAGTTTCCAGAAGTATCTATCAGGTCAAGCCCCAGTGCACCCAGGGTCTGCTTCTGAATCATCTTCTCTAAGTCCACAGGGGAACCTTGGTCCTCAAGTCTCTCCTGTCACTTAAGTTACATCACCAGCCTCTTGGTCTGAGACTTGCGCCCTGGTTCTTCAACTAGCTTTCACCACCAGCTTTTCTTCCCCAAGAGACATAATAATAGCATTGCAGAAAGTGGCTTTGTGTATCAGACAAACTGGAATTAGAATCT
>NW_007047204.1:0-818 GCF_000164805.1 Carlito syrichta
ATCCTTGATTAATAGGATCACAGATCACTCTAAAACATTATTCAGGTATCTATTTAACTAAATGACAAAAATTTAAAAGACCAATACAGAAAGTTATGTCTTTTTTTAATGTTAAGTTTAATATTAAGTTTTCTTAAGTAATCAAAGACCCTGATAAGACAAAATGAAACACAGGAAATTATTTTGAGAAGACTGTGACTCTTTTTCTCCTAGGCAGAATATTCAACAGGTAATGAAGACCCTTGTATAATAATCCAAGAAAACTTTGTTCTTTTAACAGAAAAATAACAAAATTCTTGCTTTCTTATTCTCTCTTTACAACTTTCTGTATCCATTTTTTATCCATTTAATTTTTGACTCTTTTTAAATTATAAATCAATCTTTAACCTCTAAACTAGGACAAAATTGCTCTTTTTTTCTTAACAGAAGTGTATCTTTTTATGTCTTAAAAATTTTCCTGCCAAAAAATCTTACATTCCTTATATTCTGTGCATACAGTTTCATTTTTTATTATTTCTAGTAGCTTTAATTACATATTTTGGTTAGAACTTGGAATACCTAGTAATCTTAATTACCAGTGAAAATTAGAAATAACCAGTTGTGAACTGTCTGTCACAAACTAGCATTCCATGATAGAATGTGAAGTTATAAATACTTTCTAGAAATTATTATGAAATAATTTCATTTCATAATTTCTAGAAGCATAGACCTTTGCAATAGCTCCATTTAAAAAAAAAATTCTCAATCAAACAGCAAAATATTGACAGATGGCATTATTACTTTACAAATAGCCAATCTATTCTGCTTAATATGGCAAG
>NW_007047204.1:2193-4079 GCF_000164805.1 Carlito syrichta
GCTTTTCTGTCCTCTCAATAAATTCTGCTTTCTCATTTTCTGGCTGTCCGTGTCCCTCATTATTCTTGGACATGAGACAAGAACCTCAACCTGAAGAGCTGCTACTTGAAGAGCTGTAAAAGATCGTTGGGGCCAAAGAGATGTGCACCCTAGAGGCTGGCTTGCCAGCTGACAGAGCCGGCTGAACCAGGAAAGCTACTGGAAGAAGATGAGACTCCAAAGCTGAGACACCCCCGGGGTTAGGCTTGCCAGCCCACTGAACCAGCAACACTCTCAGGGCTTGGCTTGCCAGCCCATTAGAGCTGACACTTCCGGGACTAGACTTACCAGCCCCTCGATGACCCTCTCTGGGGTTTGGTTGGCTGACCCATTAGGCTGACACTCTCGAAGTCCAGGCTGACCTGAAAAATCCACATCATATACACCAACAATAAAAAAAAAGCCTGAATAAAAAGCACAATTTCATTAACAATAGCCACACAAAAAAACAAAAATTAAAAGAAAAGAAAAGAAAAATGAGAAGCAAGAAGAAATAGAAAATTCCTGGGTTTAGAGTGTAGTCAGGAATAGAGGAAGGGTTTACAGTTTTAAGTTGTCAGGGAAGGCATCCATGAAAAGGGGATATTAAAGCAAAGGCATGAGGAAATGGAATAAACCACATGGAAATTTGAGGAAAGAACAGTCCAGGCAGAAGAAAAAGCAAGTCAGAGGCCAAGGGGAAAAAAAAAAACAAGAAGGATCTAGGAGGAAGAATGAAGAAAGCAGAGGAGGACAGGACTCAGTGGAGATGATGTCTTGAGGTCAGAGGGAAGAGGTGAAGGTGGGGAGGGTTGTGTGTGTGTGTGTGTGTGTACCCATAGGATATTTTTGAATTTTGTGTGTATGTGTGTGTGTGTGTGTGTTTGTATGTGCACCCTAGGGCATTTTTTAATTCATTTTGTAAATGAATTTTGACTTCTTCTCTGATGTGTGATGGGTTTAGAGCAAAGAATGGCACAATTGGACTTAATTTTTCTTAGGACCACTCTGCATGATTAGAATTGAAGTAGGCAGCAGGGAGACCAGCAAGAGTCTGTTGTCATGATGCAGGTGAGAAATGATGGTATGTGGACCAGGTGGAGGTGGTGGTGAAGGTGAAGAGAAGTGACCGGATTTTGTGTAGGTTTTAAAGCTACAATCAACAGGAAGTGGGAAATGAAAGAGTTAGGAGAGGCCAGAATGACCCATGGTTTCTGGCCTGAACCATGGGAAGAACTGAGTGAGCATTACCTAAAGTAAAGAAGACTTCACAGGGATGGGACACAGAAGGGATAAAGCTAGTTCTGGAATGTTAAATGTGAGGTGCTAACTAGAATTTCAAGTGCAATTATCAAGTAAGCATGGAAAACAAGAGTTTCTGTAGTTTGAGTATGCATCTGGCCTGTGATATAAATATAAAAAGACAAAGGGCATACGAACGGCAGATAGAGTCATGAGGCTGGATGAGATTACAAGTGGAAGGGGTCCACACAGGAAGAAAAAGGAGGCCGAGTGTTGAGTACTGGTGCCTCTAAAATTAAGAGTCAGAGAGATGAAGAGGAACCAATAAAACTAACAAAAGGCATCAATGAGTAAGAGGAAAGCTGAGGTGGAAAGAGGTAGTATTATACTGACACCTGATTTCATTGCTAATTTTAACATTAGGCTTCTCTATGACTACTATGTTGATAATGTGACTCAACAGTTGATTCTGAATCTCCTGTGATTTTTTTCTCATCTGTTTTTAAAGATTTATAAATCCTCCATCTCAGGTGTGACACAAAGACAAGATGACACAGAGCCTAGAAGCAGGAGGTATTTAGTGCTCATAAATGAGTAAGGATGAGGGACCAGTAACAATGAATATT
>NW_007047205.1:0-785 GCF_000164805.1 Carlito syrichta
CTGTTGCCCAGGCAGGTCTCAAACTCCTGGGCTCAAGCAATCCTCCCATCTCAGCCTCCCAAAGTGCTGGGATTACGGGCATGAGCCACTGGACCTGACCTATATTTTTAAAAGTCATTTCCTTAAGCGAAATTCCTAAAAATTGATTTAAAAAATAAATAATTTCAAATTTTAACGTATACATATAGTCCAAAACTGCATAAGAGACAAAAGCCAGTCTCCCTTCGCCTCCTCTTCCTCCCATTGGGTCCTTTCCCTGCTCTGCAGCGATGTGACCAGTTTCTCCGTGGTTCTCCAGGGACGGGCTGTGCGTATATACCCAAGCAATGGCAACACACCATATGCACACACCTCTTTACTCTGTCCTCACGCTAACGTCAGGACATAAAGAACTTCCTCACTTTTTATTTTTTCCAGCTTCATGGTGTCCCCACCTCCCACTAATGTTCAGTGAGGTTGTTTTCAGTTTTTTCTATTACAGTGTTGCGGAGAATTATTCAATAACTCATTTTTTTTTGAGGTCTCACTCTGTTGTCCAGGCTAGAGTGCAATGGCATGCTCACAGCCACCGCAGCCTCGACTTGCTGGGCTCAGGCCAACCTTCCGTTTCAGTCTTCCAAGTAGCTGGGACTATAGGCATGCACCACAACGCCCAGGTAATTTTTTTATTTATTGTAGAGACGAGGCCTTGCCAATTTACCCAGGTGGGTCTTGAACCTGTGGGCTTAGGCAATCCTCTCACCTCAGCCTCCCAAAGTGCTGGGATTATAGGTGTGAGCCACATG
>NW_007047206.1:0-734 GCF_000164805.1 Carlito syrichta
CAGTAGAAAATATTCATATATGGGTAATGATATAGAAACGCTGTCACTTTTCTGAATATACTAATTAAAGGTATTTAACAGAAAAATGAGAGAGAACAACAATGAGGAAGTCATAGATGGAAGGTCTATGGCTTCCTCATTCTTGTTCTCTCATTTTTCTGTTAAATAGAAACAAGTTAAATAAAAAAATATACATCTAAATATCTTTAAAACACATTTCATATGGTAAAAATAAGAAAATAATGATGATCATAAATATGACTTAAATTGACAAAAACTTGAGTAGTAGATTTGTCAAAAGGAGTTCAGAAGTTCTAAACTCTTCATTTTGAGGATAAAGGCATATAAATCATTCTGCTGTTAACTTTGAAAGTTCAATAATGGTTTTAAAAGCCTTCAAAAAATCGCTAAACACTAATAGAATTAAAAGCACATCTATACTAGACTCAGTTTAGTAATTAATTCCACAAACATTTATTGGTCCCTGTTATGGGCCAGGCACTGGGCCAGAGTCTTAGGTGCAAAGTCAACTGAAAAACAATCCCTGCAAAGCAAATGAAACAAAAAAAGAGGAAGAAATTAAAAAGGCAAAGAAATAAAAACAGGGTAAAGCAAGACCAAACACAAGGCAGTAAATTAGTTAATTAGACAAACTTCGGTTGGGGTTAAGAGACAAAATCCAATTAAAAGCTGTTTTTCAGGAAGAGTCTTGAATTAAGTTGACCTAGAAAGGT
>NW_007047207.1:0-819 GCF_000164805.1 Carlito syrichta
TCCACACTCGCACACCTCACTTTTGCTGGACTCCCTCAACCGTGTTTTGGTAAGTCTGGGTGGATTCCCAGGTTCTGTTGAAAGGGCATCCAGTCAGTGTCCTCCGATACAGAAGTAATACTGTCTATGCAACTTCACACAACTTTGGGCCACCTGCATAACCTTAAGGAATGTAAGACCAAAGAGCCAAATCCATAGACAAATGCAATGTCATACTTTAACACAAATTATTTTGAAATTGTGTGGAATCTTTCTGTAGGGTAAAAACACAATGCACATGCATTCAACTGAACAGCTGATGTTTACATATTTTTTTAAATTATACTTTCCAGATTTGCAATTCATGAAAGAGTTAGATTGTTGTCTTTATCAATGAACTACCAAAAAAAATTGTGCTCAGTTTCAAAAGTTTATTGTAACCTTTCCAACTTCTTACATCTCTGGTGATTGTTTAGGTCAATAGAGTTACGGTTAAGTAAGGAAAGAAATGAGACTGTGACCTACACATTAATTATTTTTATTTGTCTTGACTATCTGAAAACAAAATGGTCACTCCTGCTGGATTATTTATCTAAGTTACTTCCTGAATATAATAATTGTATGTGTTTTTTCAAATACATTATCTCATTTGATCCCCAAAACAACAGTTAAACATATATCTTTCCCTCAACTGCATCGATGAGAAACTGAAGCTTAGCACATGACAATGTATTCAAGATATATTACTAAGTCTGTTTTAAGAACACCACTCATCTATTGACACTAATCTCATGTGTTGATATTTTTTCACTCTGCCTGCTGAAATAATATTCATGTCTA
>NW_007047208.1:0-723 GCF_000164805.1 Carlito syrichta
GAGGTGACTTTACAGATTAGACAAATTAGTTCATCTATTTTCCACTGGGGAATTGGAGATAATCAGTGATTTGCCAAATTATTTAAGTTAACATTCACGAGTCACCTAGTCTGGTACCTGGCAATGGAGCCCACCGCCCCCTATGTCAATACTCTTACCATGGTCCCTCAGAGACTCAGGCACAGAGCTGAGGTGGTCATGGGGTCTTCTGACTCCCCATCCCTGAACGTTGCAAATGTGATAAATCAGCCTCGTGCGAGGCCCTCGGTCGTGCCTGACATCTGGGCACTAGGCCTCACCAGAAGACTCTCCGTTCTCCACCTCTAGATAGCACCTCTGGCCTTCCTGATTTCTGGTCAGTGGGTCAAGGATATTAAGTTGCATCTGTTTTAGAACCTCCTAACCGTGCCCATGCTACTGTGTTGTTCTGGGTACTTCCTATTTCACAGTATTTCCTTTGGGGATGGGCCTTCGCGGCTGGCACTCTCCTGTGGGAGGGACCAGTGGACGCCGTGTCCGATGCTTGGCCCGAGTCCAAGCAGCATAAAGCAGCAGGCAAAACTCTTTCCATTGAGCTGTGTTTCCATGGTTGGTGGTCCACCCATGACTGCAGAGGCTGTCTTTCCAAGGGGCTATGCGATTGTTGATGCCATCGGCCCCCCTGCTTTTGAGGCCGAACAAGGACAGGACTCTGCTTCGCTCGTGTATTTAACAACCAGATTT
>NW_007047209.1:0-793 GCF_000164805.1 Carlito syrichta
GAAGTAGTGCTTAATAAGAAGTTTTGGAGCCAGCTTTAAAAAAATGCATATTCAGTTACATCACACAAATGTCAGTTTCTGTTTTTAAGGAAAATAAAATATATTGTCCCACTTAATCAGATGTAAATTGATGGTGAAACAACATAAGAAAAACTATTGTTTATGTACTCAGTGTCTGATTGTGAGCCAAGAAAGAATAAGCAATATTATGAACTGATTCAGATTCTACCTCTACTTTTGGATACTTGAATGTAAATACTGTATAGCAGGTTAAGTTTCGTTAAACACTTGGTCAATTCCAAAATAACATGCTTTACCAAGCACCAGGTATAGGTCATTGCTATATTCTTTCTTCTGCATTTATCTTACATTCAGCCATACTTTTTCATATGGTTCACTCATTTTCTCAACAAATTTTTTTGTCGAGAGAGAGAATAGGTGAATCAATTTTATATATTTTACAATTATAGAAATATTTTTAACATAAAGTGATACCCTTAATGAAAAGTATAAAATTAAAGTTATATAAAAATTATTAAGAACAATAATTCTTTGCTAGGAAACTAAAAAATTTTTACTAAAGAGAAGTCCTTTCAGGTGACGTTTGAAGAATGGGGTAGGATTTCAACATCCACATGTGCATAAATGGAGAAAAACATTTCCAACCACAAATGCAGTAAAGTTCAACTAAACAAATGAAGACTTGGAAAATATTAGATAGATGACATCTACCAAGCACTGAGAGCCTTCAGTTGAATTTATATCAGATCACACTGCATTTCAAAAATTCTTT
>NW_007047210.1:0-2242 GCF_000164805.1 Carlito syrichta
CTAGCCAGCTGGTTAGCTATTAGCTAAGATTCTTAAGTCAGCTGTCAAGTCAGCAGGATACATAGGTAGCTACCTATTTAAGTCAGCTGACTAGCCACCTGGCTAGCTAAGGATGTCAGCGAGTTAAGTAAGCTGGCTAGCCAGCAGGCTAACTATTTAAATCAGGTAGTTGAGTCAGCTGCCTATCCAGCTGGCTAGCGTGTTAAGTCAGGTAGTTAATTCAAGTGGCTATACAACTGGCTAGTTAGGTAGCTACATAGTTAACTCAGCTGTCTAGCCAGCTGGTTAGTTGTTTAAGTCAGCTAGTTAAGTCAGCTGGCTAACCACCTTGCGAGATAGGTAGCTAGCTAATTACGTCAGCTGTCTAGCTGGCTGGCAAGCTAGTTAAGTCAGCGTGTTAAGTGACTTGGCTAACTGCCTGTCTAGATAGGTGGCTAGCTAGTTAAGCCAGCTGTCTAGCTGGATGGCTATCAACTTAAGTCTGCTAGTTAAGTTAGCTGGTAAGCCGGCTGGTTAGCTAGGTCTCTGGCAAGTTAAGCTGGCTGGTTAGCTGGCTTGTCAGGTAGGTGGACAGCAAGTTCAGCCAGCTGGCTAGTCAGCTGATGAGAAGGGTGGCTGACTATTTAAGCCAGCTGGCTATTCGACTGTCCAGCCAGTCGCCTGACTATTTAAGCCAGCAGGTTAGCCTGCTAGTCCTCCCACTAGCTAGATAGCTGGATGTCTAGCCAGCTACCCAGTCAGGTAGCCAGGTAGGTAAGCCAGTTGGTTAGCCGTCTAACCAAACCTGTAGCTAGCTAGTTATGTCAGCTGGCTATCCAGCTAGCAAGCCAACTAGATAGTCTACTAGTAAAGTCAACTAGCTAGCCAGTTAGCTATTTAAGTCAGCTAGCATGTCAGCTAACAATTCAGCTAGCTAGTTAAGTCAGCTAGCTAGTCAGGTTACTACTCAGCTAGCCAGTTCATTCAGCTAGCTAGTCAACTAGATTGTCAGCTAGATAGATAAGTCATCTATCCAGTTAACTAGTCAGATAGCTAGCTAATTAAGTCAGCTAGCTAGATAGCTAGATAACTTGCTTGCTGGCTAGTTATGTCAGCTAGATAGCCAGCTTGCTAGTCAGCTAGATAGTTATGTCAGCTAGCAAATCAGCTAATTACTTAGCTAACTAAACTGCTAGACACTCAACCAGCTGATCAGTTAACTAGTAACCTCAATGTCTTTCCATCAGGTCAGCTAACTAGTCAGCTCACTCGCCTGCCAACCAGTCAGCAAATTAGTCAGCTCATTCCCTGCCAACCGGTCAATTACTTGTCAGCTCACTCACAGGACAACACGTCAGCTAACCAGTGGGCTTGCTTGCCATTCGACTTGTCAAGTCAGCTCACTGGTCAGCTACCTCGTTGGCTGACTAGTTAAGTCAGCTCTCCCACCGGCTCACTTGATGGCTGACTAGTTAAGAGGGCTCATTTGTCAGCTTAATCGCTGGATGACTAGTTATGTCTTCTGACCGGTCCACTCACTAGCCAGCCAACTAAAGTCAGTTGACCAGTTAGCTCACTTGCCAGATGAAGTTACGTCAGCTAAACAGTCAGCTCACTCGCCGGCCGACAAGTTAAGTCACCTGAACAGTTGGCTCACTCACCATCTGAATTGTTAAGTCAGCTGACCAGTCGGCTCATTTGCCGACCAACTAGTTAATTCAGCTGACCAGCTGGCTAACTCGCCGGCTGACTAGTTAAGTAAGCTAAGGGGTCGGCCAAGTAGCAGGCCAACTAGTTATATCACATAACCAATCAGCCAACTAGTCGGTCAACTTGGGAGCTGAGAAGTTAGCTCTGCTAACTAGGCGACCAAATAGTTTGGCCAGCCAACTAGTCAACCAAATAATCGGCCGACTAATTAGGTCAGAAAACCAGCCAGCCAACTAGTTAATCATGCTAACTAGGGGGCCAGCTCATCAGTCAACTCGTTGACCAAGCTAACTAGTCGGCCGACTATTGGGCCACATTGTTTAGCCAGGTAATAATTTGGCCGAGTAGTCAGCCAACGTGTTAAACCAGCTAACTAGTCTGGTGACTCGTCAGCCAACGAGTTAAGAAACGTAGCTAACTCATTATCCAACTAGTTGTCAGCCAGTTAACTCATTTACCAACTAATAAAACAGTTATCTAACTGGTTAACCAACTCGTTAAATCAGCTAGCTATCTAGTTAGCCACTAGTTAGTCAGCTAGCTAAGTAAGCTA
>NW_007047211.1:0-811 GCF_000164805.1 Carlito syrichta
CTGGTGGTTTCCAGGGGTTGGGAGATGGAGAGAATGAGAAGAAACTTAACAGGAACAGTATACTTGGAGTGATGGAACTGGAGAGAGGTGATGATCACACACCACCATGAAGGTACCAAATGCCACTGCATCACTCACTTTGAAATGGTGCATTTCTGGACTGGATAAAGAAAATGTGATACATATACACAATGGAATAGTATACAGTCATAAAGAAGGACGAATATATGGACTTTACATCAACTTGGATGGATTTGAAGTCCATCATACTCAGTGATTTATCACAGAAACAAAGAACTTATTTCCATATGTTCTCACTCATAAGCAGAACTTGAACAATTATAATGCTATAAGAAAGCGAATGGCAGTAGTGGGAAACTGTAAGGGGAGGGGGAATGGGATTGGCAGTTAAGGGAAACTGCCAGGGGAAGGAGAGGCACACCTCATCAACAAGAGTACCTGCATAATCAATATTTGAATACCTAACCCTGAATTGTACCCCATGTCTTTATAATAAAATAATAATAATAATTAATAAAGGAGGCTCAGAAAAAACTAAAAACAAAAAAGAAACTCCAACTCAAAAAAAAAAAGTTCAGCAAAAATGTATAAAAATCCATGTTAAGCATTAATACCCTCAACCTCATTACTCATTTCTATAGTAATCAACCCTAAGAAAAAAATCTAAAATATGGCTAACATACCACATAAGAAGATGTTCAATATGTTGTTATCAGTAGGAGGAAACAGCTGGAAATAACAAATACTCAATAAGAAAACATGAGTAAATAAACAATTCTACATTTTGCTA
>NW_007047212.1:0-991 GCF_000164805.1 Carlito syrichta
AATAGAAAACTCTGTATATCTTACTAAAACATCCAAACCATAAGCACCAGCAGGCCAAGCAATGCCTCATTGCCAAGAGGTTGTTGGGGCAATGACAATCTAAGGTTTGTGTCTGATGGTTGTCCCCACTCTAGTGTTTTATAGTATGGCTGTCTGTGAATCTGATTCATGTCTCTGCCATGTATCACATTATTTCGATGAAGATACTCTCCCCTATCTTTTGTTTACTAATGTTCATGTGGCTAGTTCAGTACAGCTTATTCACACCCAGGAACCTCTCCTTCTCTAACTCTGTTCTCTGTCTTACAGGAACCAAGGGTGGCTTCTGGTGTTCTGTGTGGCTTCATCATGTCCTCCTCCCTCTCATCCACTTCATGATGTAATTCTTGGCACATTTACTCCCTCTGTAGAGTAGGAGGTGATATCATAGAGAAGGGGACAGAGCTATCCAAATTCATGGGAGCAACTGCTCAGGTGTGTTGGGGGTCCTGTACTCAGGAAGCAAAACAAGGAATCCTCCACAGTAAGTAACCCCACTCTCAAGTGCACCCAAATTTCTGTTTAAACATTTCCCTGTACACTGGAGTTTCCTCTTTGGTTCTTTCTAGAGTTAATCAGTTTCCCTTTAGAAATTCCCAGTTCAGTTCAATTTTCCTCCTTTCTGGCCTCCCTCCTCTCTCCCCCCTCTTTCCCACCTGTGCCCCTCCCTCCAGTTCCCCGCTTCCTTGCTTGCCTACTGTGTGTCTGTTGACCTTCTGCTCATACTATTTATAAGAGATCCATTGCCTTTTGTTGGAGGTCATGCCTCCTCTCTTTGTATAGTCCATGTGACCATAGCATCCCCATCCAGTAATTTATAATTATGCACTGTGCTCCCTACAGTTCTTCCTATTTACAAATTCTGTAAGCCTTTGTTTTCATGCTATTTCTCCCCCTTCCCCTGTGTCTTGTCCTTTCCCCTTACAATCTATTTTGCAGTTTCCTTATTGCC
>NW_007047213.1:0-795 GCF_000164805.1 Carlito syrichta
AATGATCGGCTGTTGGTTATTCTTCACCATGTGGAATGATAGATGAATGCTTTAATTTAGCCCCTTTGTGTCTGCACAGTTTGAAAGACTTTTCTTTTTATTACAGTGCTTCAGATACAATGAAGCTCCATATATTTAGTACAGCTTATAATAAGGCAAATTGCACATATAGATACTAGTATTTTTCGTTATTTATGACACTGAAAATTGTCTCAAGAAAAGATTTGCAGGACAAACTTTGCATATCTCATAGATGGATAAGTGACAAAATACACACACATATGTACACACACACACACACACACACACACACACACACACACACTGGTACTGGTTTCAATTCAAGTTATGGTTGCTAAAATTGACATAGTTCTGCCCCATATGATAATTTTGTGACTTTGGAAAAAAGAAGTGACAGCTTTACTTCACTACTCTCGCAATAGTTTTTAGGCAAGAGGGTATAGAACTGAATACTACCACTGAACTTGCCTTATATTTTTATGGTGTTAAAAAATAATAGCAAATGTTAAATCTATTTCTAAAAAGCAAGGAACACTTCAATAGGTATATCAAAGGCTAAATATAATCTTTGAGTTATTGAGTAGTTTCTTTTTTCAGCTACACAAAAGACTTTTATGATCTGACCTTTCCATGACCCAAATTGTAAGACTTGGGACCTGAATTTATTAACTATCAACACTAATGGTCAAAGATATGACCATCTCATTCATTCTTGATTCTGGGAGGTAGCCTTCTGTCCTCCCCTACCTATCTGCTCTAAGTATTTAGTAATTT
>NW_007047214.1:0-663 GCF_000164805.1 Carlito syrichta
CCTTCCTGACAACCTCAACAGGCATCACCTGCATTTTTCAGATGGGAAGATGGAGGTTTAGTGAAAAAATATCCTCTCAGTAAGATCAAGAGCCACAAAGTGGCTAAACCATCAAGACACCAGAAACAATGCACATTTCACCATGGTTTCTCTTTCTCTAACTTTCCCGCATGGAATACACAAATGTAAAGCATAGAATGTATTGCGAATTTGTGAGGTTGGCAAACTTAACAATCACATGCTTGATTTTCTAAATACTCATCTAATCATTTTATTTATCTAAGTAGTTATCAAATTAATTTATGTAAACTGTTATCTGAATATTTTCCTTCAAAAACGTGTGTGCTATGCACAGATTAGACATCTAAAAATATTTTGTTCAAGGAATCAATGAATGTACTGCATGTGCTTTGATACCCTTTTTGCATGTCAATTTTCTGGTTTTTTGTCGCCATTCTAATATACAATTCGTAAGATTTAGCTTCCGTAATACCTTTGCCTTTTCATCTCTGTTCTTTAACTCCATCCCATTATCCCTTCCCCCATCCCAACAACAACAATGAAACTCCACATTTCAAACATCTTTTCAGAAACCTATCTCCTCCCACTTTTGTTTTGCATTATCTTCGTTCTCAAGGCAATTCTTCTCCCTGGGGGGAGATC
>NW_007047215.1:0-562 GCF_000164805.1 Carlito syrichta
GAAGAATCCAGATCACCAATATAAAAACCCAAATCCAGGACATAGAAGACAAAAAGATAATACAAAAAAAGTCAATGAACCAAAAGCTGGTTCTTCAAAAGGATAAATAAGATCGATGGTCCCCTAGCTAGACTGACCAAGACAAAATGAGAAAAAAACCAAATAAGCACAATCAGAAACACAAAAGATGAAGTCACATCTGACCCTGAAGAAATACAAAAGATCATTAGGGACTACTACATACACTTGTATGGAAACAAACTTGAAAACCTTAAGGAAATGGAGGACTTTCTGACATCACATAACCTACCTAGGTTGGAACAAGAAGAAATAGACCCTAAATAGACCAATAACAATCAAGGAAATCAACTATGTAATAAGAAAACTTCTTACAAAAAAAAAGTCCTGGTCCAGATGGCTTTCCAGCAGAATTCTACAAGACATTCAAGGAGGAGCTGATACCAATCCTACTGAAGGTATTCCAGGTGATTGAAAAAGATGGAACTCTCCCCAAATCATTTTTTACGAAGCAACATCACATTGATACCCAAGCCAGGGTAAA
>NW_007047216.1:0-935 GCF_000164805.1 Carlito syrichta
CATTGATCTATATGCCTGTTCCTGTACCAATACCAAGCTGTTTTGATGATTGTAGCTTTATAGTAAAGTTTGAAATCTGGTATTGTGATACCACCTGTTTTGTTTTTTTTGCTGAGGATTGTTCTGGCTATTCTTGGATGTTTGTGTTTCCATATGAATTCCTGTGTTGTTTTTTCTAGGTCTGAGAAGAATGTTGTTGGTAATTTAATGGGTATTGCATTGAATTTGTAGATTGCCTTAGGTAAGATGGACATCTTCACAATGTTGATTCTTCCGATCCATGAGCATGGGATATTTTTCCACTTGTTCATGTCGGCTTTGATTTCTTTGAGCAGTGTTTTGTAATTTTCATTGTAAAGGTCTTTCACGTCTCTGGTTAGGAAGATGCCAAGGTATTTCATTTTTTTTGTGGCTATTGTGAATGGAACTGTGTTTTTTATTTGGGTTTCTGTTTGTTTATTATTGGTGTAGAGAAATGCGATTGTCTTTTGTACATTTATTTTGTATCCTGAGTTTTTGCCAAAGGCTTTTATAAATGTAAGGAGGCCTTTGACAGATTCTCTTGGGTTTTCAAGGTACACCATCATATCATCTGCATAGAGAGATAACTTGACTTCCTCTTTTCCTATTTGAATACCTCTGATTGCCTCCTCTTCTCTGATTGCTTTAGCCAGGACTTCCAATACTATGTTGAACAGGAGGGGAGAGAGTGGGCATCCTTGTCTAGTTCCAGTTTTCAGGGGAATTGGTTCCAATTTTTGT
Source organism: Carlito syrichta (assembly GCF_000164805.1). Lineage (NCBI taxonomy): Eukaryota > Metazoa > Chordata > Mammalia > Primates > Tarsiidae > Carlito > Carlito syrichta. The sequence continues at coordinate 763 of NW_007047216.1, forward strand.
CCATTTAGGAGTATGCTGGCTGTGGGTTTTCTCATAGATGGCTTTTACTATTTTGAGGTATGTTCCCCGTATGCCTAGATGTTCAAGGGTTTTTATCAAGAAGGGGTGCTGGATTTTATCAAAAGCTTTTTCTGCATCTAGTGATATGATCATGTGCTTTTTGTTTTGACATC
>NW_007047217.1:0-731 GCF_000164805.1 Carlito syrichta
CACTGTAAATATTCCCTTTAGCATCTCAGTTGCCCACTCTGCCACCTCTTCGCCCCCTTCAGAGAACTCCTCTTCGGTAAAAACTCCCCTATGTAGCCTGTGACACTTTATATAAATGACTACTAGATTGTGATGAACCTTAATACTCATGGAAGCTGCAACCCAGGTGGGAGATAACCTCTGGCAGGCTCTGTCCTACTCTTTAGCAGTCAGATTCACAAAGAGGCTGCAGGAAGCTGCTTCCAGCAAGCTGAGCCCTGAGGAGGAGACGATAACAGTGGGAGAAGCACCTGGTACCAGCGGCACTTCATCCAGGAAGAAAACAGGATCTGAAGTATAAACAACATCCTTACAACATAAGTGAGTGCATGGCTCGCTCCAGAGTTCGTCGACTGTTTTCTTCCAAGGCTTTCATGAGAATCTTTATTGAAACAGGAAGATGGTCAAGAGATGAAGCAACGTTTCAAGATTTCCGGTGGACATCATCAAAAAGGTTTTTGTTTGTTGTTGTTGATCTTTTATTTTTAAGCACATGAGTATGACCGACCATGCCATATCTACAATGCTAAACTTGTTTTTTAGCCAAATATAAATTTTTAAACACCCTCAGGGGCTGACACCGTTTTTAGGGAAATGATGTCAATGGGAAACAAAATAAAAAGAAGGGTTTTGTTGATCTCGTCTTTCCAAAAGCATCTCTTTAGAAGCAGATGTTATCTTTATTAGACATC
>NW_007047218.1:0-1277 GCF_000164805.1 Carlito syrichta
TTATCCCTAGGGAAAATTTTACCTATGCCATTAGCATAATTCTATCTGGGTGCATTATATTTTTACTTTCCACTTCAAATATATTACATTTGTATCAAATTCACATCAGCTTTATTTTCAATAATACTTTTTATGTCTACGGTAATTAATATATTTCCAAAATATATTCATTCTAATTTTTTCTTCCTACTCGGAAATAAACCTATTTAAAAAAATCAGACCAAAACACATAATTTGTTATTTTCTATGAAGTAGTGCTTAAGAAGAAGTTTTGAAGCCAGCTTAAAAAAAAAAACAAACTTGTGTATTCAATTGCAGCTCAGAAAGGTCAGTTTCTGCTATTAAAGAAAAGAAAATATATCATCCCACTTAGGCAGATGTAAATTAATGGTGAAACAACATAAGAAAAGCTGTTTATGCACTCTATGATTGTGAGACAAGTAAGAACAACCAATATTATGAACTGACTCTTAGATTCTACCTTTACTTTTGGATACTTGAATGTAAATAGTCTATAGCAGATTAAGTCCCATTAAACACGAGTTCAGGCAATCCACTCACCTCAGCCTCCCAAAGGCATGGGATTGCAGGCTGAGCCACCGAGCCCAGCTTTTTATTTTTGAGTTGGATTCTCACTCTTTTCGCCCAGGCTAGAGTGCAGTGAGGTGCTCATGGCCATCACAGACTCCAACTGGTGGACTCAGGCTATCCTTCTGCCTCAGACTTCCAAGTAGCTGGAAGGTACTGGAGATGCACGCCACCATGTCCGGCTCACAGGTTAACTGACAAATCAACCAATCCAAGTTGTGCCTGAAAATGATAAGGCCCACAACTAGTTATCACCTGGAGAGCTGGCCATATATAAAACCTGGCTCTATCCTCTTCCTAATGCCTTTACTCCTGGATTGGCCTCCTACGCTCCCAGTTAGGTTCTAGTAGTCTCAATTCAGTTTTCCATCTAAGACCGAAAAGCCTTTTGGCTAAAGCCAAGTAGCTCTAAAGCTGCTTCTAAAGAATTAGGAAAACAGTCTTCTCTATCCTCCTACAGCATACTCATAACTAGGACCTGAGTTCTGTATTTTTTTCTTCCACAACCACTGTATGCTGGAGTCCAGCATTTTAACTTTGGAAGCAAAGGCATAATGGGCCATCTACTCTTTTGTTGCTGTCCCTGTCCTCTCTTCTACTCCCCTGAATTGGTGCAGCCTTGATTGTATAGCATACACCTTGTCATGTGTTCCCTGTTCTTCAATTCACTACTATCCTTTCTCTTTTTT
>NW_007047219.1:0-533 GCF_000164805.1 Carlito syrichta
CTCCATGTTTTTTGTTCTCTGTACACATGCACATAATCCTTTTTTGGAAAGGAGAAGCATATGAGCATTTCTTGCTCTTTTGGCATTCATATTGTTTTTCTGGCTATCTGCCAGGGTGTGTTTATTATGCACACATTTTCTGTACATCACTGCTTTTAGTCTATGACAAATATGTAAACTCCTGTGACCTCTGTGGCAGAGACAGTCCTAGGTGTCTTAGCTTGATTCTTATTTGAGGGAACTGATTGGATTCACATAGTTAAGCCCCAAATAAGTAGATAAAAAGTATTTTTAAAATGCTTTGGTTCATCTAAGTAAAATATTAGCCTTTTATAAGGACTGTGTAAATTTAGGTCATCTAATTGTATGAATAAACTGTACCTTTGGGCATTTTAAATTTTATGGTTTTGCACTTAGCTATAAAAGTATCCAGACCCAGGTCCTGTCACTGACTACCCCTTATTAGTAAATCTGTAGTTTTATCAGATTTATTAGAAATTTGCACTGACCATGGAAGACACATTTTATAAAAT
>NW_007047220.1:0-631 GCF_000164805.1 Carlito syrichta
TCAAAAAAAAAAAAAAATACACACACACACACACACACACACACACACACACACACACACACACACACATACACACACACACACACACACACATACACACACACACACACACACACACACACACATATTTATGTATATCTAGCTCCCTTATGCTCCATTTTTCATCACTGCTTTACTTCTCTCCTAACATAGCACCTATCAGCTTCCTGTTTTATAAGGCATGGAAAGATGAAAAATAAGGCCTTTAGTTTCCTGTTTGATTAGTTCAGGTCGGAGAATTGAAATAGATGATCCCATCTAAAGAAGGATTGCTGCTAGATTAAATTATAAATTTAGCTGGACTCGGTGGCTCAGCCTGTAAGCCCAGCACTTTGGGAGGCTGAGGTGAGTGGATTGCGTGAACCCCCAGGTTCGAGACCCACCTGGGCAACTTGGTGAGACGTCATCTCTACAATAAATCAAAAATTAGCTGAGCGTGGTAGCGCGCACCTGTAGTTCCAGCTACTTGGAAGGCTGAGGCGGAAGGATCGCCGGAGCCCAGCAGATCGCCGGCCACTGCACTCCAGACTGGGCGACAGAGTGAGACTCCAACTCAAAAAAAAAAAAAAAATATAAACTTAACAACAGTAAA
>NW_007047221.1:0-1082 GCF_000164805.1 Carlito syrichta
TCGACCACATAATTGGTCACAAATCAAGTATAAGCAAATTTAAAAGGACTGAAATTCTGCCATGCACCTTTTCGGACCACAGTGGAATAAAAATAAACATTGACACCAACAAAGTCCCCCCAAAACCCACAAAGACATGGACACTAAACAGCATGATGCTAAATAACTCCTGGGTCAATGATGACATCAAAATAGAGATCAAAAGATACCTGGAAACAAATGAAAATAAAGAAACATCTTACCAAAATCTCTGGGATGCCTTAAAAGCTGTAATAAGAGGGGAATTTATATCCCTACAAACACACATGAGGAAAATGGAAGGAACAGAAATTGACAACCTAACAAGCCACCTAAAGAAGCTGGAAAAGCAAGACCACAAAAACCCTAATTTCAGCAGAAGAATCCAGATCACCAAAATAAAAGCCCAAATCCAGGACATAGAAGACAAAAAGATAATACAAAAAATCAATGAAACAAAAAGCTGGTTCTTCGAAAGGGTAAACAAGATTGATGGTCCCCTAGCTAGACTGACCAAGAAAAAACGAGAAAAAAACCAAATAAGCATAATCAGAAACACAAAAGATGAAGTCACATCTGACCCTGAAGAAATACAAAAGATCATTAGAGACTACTACGTACACTTGTATGGAAACAAACTTGAAAACCAGAAGGAAATGGAAGACTTTCTGACATCACACAACCTACCTAGGTTGGAACAAGAAGAAATTGAGACCCTAAATAAACCAATAACAATCAATGAAATCGACCACGTAATAAGAAAACTTCCTACAAAAAAAAGCCCTGGTCCAGATGGCTTTCCAGCAGAATTCTACAAGACATTTAAGGAGGAGCTGATACCAATCCTACTGAAGGTATTCCAGGCGATTGAAAAAGATGGAACTCTCCCCAAATCATTTTACGAAGCCAACATCACATTGATACCCAAGCCAGGTAAAGATCCAACAAAGAAAGAGAACTACAGGCCAATATCTTTGATGAACACAGATGCTAAAATTCTCAACAAGATCCTAGCTTTCCAGATTCAGCAATACATCTCAAAAATCATCCATCATGACCAAGAA
>NW_007047222.1:0-827 GCF_000164805.1 Carlito syrichta
GGTGGTGAGTTGAGATTGTGCCACCGCACTCAACCTGAACGACAGAGTGAGATGACCACTCTAAAAATAATTACTTCTACATTCTATATCCTGAGTGGCACGAGGTCAGACCAGGTACACCCATATTTGTAGTGTTCCAAAATGTCAGAATTTTACCGAGGCTGGTGTGATCTTAAAAGCCACAAGCTACACGGTGTTCCCGAGGAGACAACGCTACTTCGTACTTCCCTTTTACCAGGTAGTAAGAGCGTCAGGCAGGCAGGCTCAAGCCACTCCTCCAGTCCAGCCAATATCACACACAGTAGATAGTAGTGCACTTAACCAATATATAAAAATCACAGATTAAACATTCCATGTCAAAGTAACGTGGGATGTCAACAGAAAATGGAAAGGAGAAAGGGTTAGCGAACCAGGTTAGGGAGAGCCAAGGTGAGGAGGAGTTTTCCCGTGCCGGCTTGGATGGCACATCCACATCTTGCAAGAATATGGGCAGAGTCTCTGGTGGAAGATGACAGGAGCTTTTCGTGGGGACAGCAAGATGGTGTCCGTTCAAGTGGCTGTTTCGAGCTGGTGAAGTCCTGTTCTTTTTATGGTCACAAAGCCTTCTGATGAGGTCTGACAGCGGAAGGGCATATGCCTGGTTCTGTTCTCACCCGGTTGCCTGTGGTGTCTATCGGGTGAGGCAAACAACCGGTCCCTGTTGGCATGAGGTCTTTTAAGAAATAAGATAAAGTCTTTTTCTGAGATGGAGTTACTTGTGTAAAGGGTGCCCCGTACACTCTCCGATATAAAGATCTTTTTCAACATTAAGTTTGAGCTGTAAAAAT
>NW_007047223.1:0-849 GCF_000164805.1 Carlito syrichta
CCAATGCTCCCCGCCTAGTATAGTGCATATACAGGAGAGCTCTGAGAATCAGGGAGGAGAGCACGCACAAAGCCAGTGCATACAGACTGCCAATGAAGTGCAGTGCAGCGCAGGCTTCAATAGCGTGTCCCCAGGAAGACCCAGCTTCACCCCCAGTGTAACAGAGGCTCTCCGTGCTTACTCAGCAATGAAAACGGCACAGCCTTGGTAGTCCTTATTAGGTTTAAACGCCATAGGGAAAAACAACTTAGAATTCTCCCCATCCACACATAATGCTCTCCGGCTCGTGACTGTGGAGCACTTGTGTCACTCATTGCGGCACTATGTCTTGCAGATTTCTCTCCGTGAAACACGGAGGTTTCACGCTCGTACGCAAAGGCCCTCCATGGAAAGGAACACAAATCAAGGGGAAAGATTGAGTGTCGGTGACCTGCACTGACCAGGGGGGGGTTAGGACCGCACCGGTGAATCAGAACGGAGAGAAGAAACCAGACGGAGGCAGCTCTTCTGGGAACAGTTTGGCCAAGACTGAAGCCAATTTTATTCAAACCTTTTCCAACTTATATACCATTTTCTATAATCTCCAGCAGTGTGACAATTACTTGCTGGGGGCGTACAAGTTCATTGATGTGTAACACGCTTTACAAATCATGTACCGTCACAAGACTTTCAGGTTCCCAGTGAACAATTACAATTCCATGATGTATGAATCACAGGTGCACAATTTCAATACAGATTGTTCAAAATGTTCTCCACAATGTTCAATAAATCATTCATATTATACTCTAAGTTCTAAGTCCTGATTAAAAAACTTTCCAGTTAACTCTAAGTTCAATCCAATTTACTAAC
>NW_007047224.1:0-518 GCF_000164805.1 Carlito syrichta
CTTATGAGGGTCTTCTGGTTTTGTTCACTTTTCCCTCTGTTTTACAGTCTGTCTATTCAGCAGTTTGCAGTCTTGGTCCGTTCAGAGAATCTCACAAGTTCACCTATGCCGTCGCCATCTTGCCCCGTCTCCTGAATCTGCTTTGATTTTTAAATGGGGCATATCACATTCTAGAATCTCAGGATTTTATTGTTGCAAGTAACCACCCCCAGTCCCTACCTTTTCCCACAACTTAGTCAGGCTCACGTTATCAAAATTAATATTTTTCTATTCCACTGATCTCGACCGGGCAACTTGCTTAGTAAACAATACTTTTCTTTTCCAAAGACCTCGGAATTGTATTTGGCAACATAAGCACTTGGCAGCACATAGAAATGGGTGTATTTTCTCACAGGTGTGCTTATAACTGCTTTAAGATGCTTCCTATGACCTGAATCTCCAGTGCCACGTTGTTACCTTGCCGTATTCATAGTTGCCGGGAAGATTTCTTTAGAGGATTTTGCTTTTATTGGGCTACA
>NW_007047225.1:0-1151 GCF_000164805.1 Carlito syrichta
CATGGCCCGTGAACTTCCTGCGTCTGGGTGCTCCAGCCCTTCCCCCTCCTCCTGCTCTCTTGGCTTCCATCTGGCAGTTTCTGGACGAGCATTTCTGGACTTTTCAAGATCAGTGTTGCCATTCAAGCTGTCCATTGTTTTCTTTGGAAGTGAAGATATGTTTTGCATCAGTCACTTAGGAAACTTTAGGAGGTTCACTTTTCTGTGTGGTTTTCCAGGGACTCAACTATGTTGGAAGGCGAAGATCTCAGATTTCTATTTACAGCCACCAGAGGAGGCTTCGAGGCACTGGAGGACACCGCAGATGCCGTGAGGGCTTCCTTGGTCTGTGTCCTTGGTCCAGTCTTGGCTTTTCTGAAGACGTCAACCCAGGCTGAGCCCCTTTTGGCTGGCTCTTGCCATCTTCTTCCTGCATGTCCTCTTCTGACTGTGAAGGCCACCACAGCAGTGCACACCAGGACCTTCTGGGGGAGCCCAAGGGCTCCTGGTCCTTGTCCTACATCACCAGTCAGCAGCTCAAATTAGTACGGCTGGTCCAGCAGCCGCTGAGAAAGCATTTTGGGAGGTGGGCAGCAGGTCCCACTTGCCTACGCTTGCCAGTGACCTGCTGGCCACAAGGGCATAGTATGAATACTTTATAAGGGTATTCCCCATTTTTCCTGTCACTTAAAACATTACTGTCATTCATGTCACTTATCCAAAAGCTATAATCACCAAACACTTTGCTGCTGTTATTAATTTGAACAAACTGTTATGTGTTACAACTAAAAATAGAATAAGAAAGGTAAGTATTCGTCCCTCTGTGATGGCTAACTTTATATGTCAACTTGACTGGGCCAAATGGTGCCCAGATTAAACATGGTTTCTGAGTGTTTCTGGACAAGGTTAGCATTGTAATCAGAGACTTTGCAGAGTTCCTTCCTCCAGGTGAGTAGACATCATCCAATTCGCTGAGGGCATGAATAGAACAAAACACTGAAGGAGAAAAAAAATGCCCCCGTTGCCTCCTGCCTGCCTGTCTGTGCTGGAATGTTGTTCGTTTCTGCCCTTGGACTGGGATTTACACCATCGGTTCCGGTGGTTCTCGGGCCTTCTGACTTGGACTGGAAGTACACCACCAGCTTTTTCTAGACCTTCAGCTTGTAGACGGC
>NW_007047226.1:0-662 GCF_000164805.1 Carlito syrichta
ACTACGTTCCTATTTCTTCTGGTGTTTTTTACACGATAGTCCAGATTTGGGGTGGTTGGTCCTTTCAGTCTCCACACTACAAAATATTCCTGTTCTTCCTGAGCTGGAAGTGCCAACCTAAAATGAATGAACAATTTATAGAAGAAACAATAGCTGGATTTTCGGTTGAATAACTAGAGGGTAGCCACATATTTAACAGGCAACAAGGTTGACTAAAGTTAGAGGTTACGGTAAGCTCTGATCACACCACTGCACACCAGACTGAGCGACAGAGCGAGACCCTCATCTGTGAAAAATGTGTTTAAAAATCCTTTTTGAGCCTTTGGAGGCACAGAGGTGGTCAGCCACTGTCTTCCAAAGAGGTTGTACTAGTTTGCATTCCCGCCAGCGGTGTAGAAGCATTCCTTTTCCTCCGTATCCTTGCCAGCTTTTTTTTTTTTATTATTAATGACGGCCATTCTTACTGGGATTAGGTGGTATCTCAATGTGGTTTTGATTTGCATTTTTCTGATGATGAGTAAGGTTGAGCACTTTTTCATGTGTCTGTTGGCTGCCCTTATCTCTTCTCGTGAAAAGTGTCTATTCATTATAGACCACACTTTAAATATTTGGGATCTAGCTGAGTGCATTTGCAAAGGAAACGAAATCGGTATTTCAAAGAG
>NW_007047227.1:0-717 GCF_000164805.1 Carlito syrichta
ATCCTTCCTCTAGGGTACCTGGCCTCCTCTTTATTGAAGAGATTCAAGAAGACTGTAAACTGACTCACATCTGAGAATTTATTGAGGCTCCATGACTTTGTTCTTATGACCCACGTTAGTCTTTTGTTCACTTTACTGGAACTTTTCTGCATGTACAGATCAAACAAAGGTTTAGTAGGCTTCCTATTTCACTGAAGGAACACTCTGATTTATGCCATAGGTCTGCAGGAGTCAGACTACTCTGACTGCTGGTCTGACTCTGCTGTCCATTAAGGTAACCACACCCACAAAGCCTTTGGCAATTAATTAAGTGACAGCCTTTGGCCCCTGCCAACTGAGGCTCTAATCACTGCCACTGCATTTAGGTTTTCCATATGATTGGCTGAGGTTCCCACTACAGAGAAGGGCAATCACAAAGCTTTTCAAAGATGTTAGAGCTCTCCTCAAAAACTTATTTCTCAAAATATTGGTGAAGTGTTTATCTTCTAGATTCTCTCAGTGAAGGTGAATAAGTCTTAAATGACAGATTCACCCTAGCATTCTAGTCTTCCTAATAATTTGAATTATTTTTTTCTACATTAAACTAAGAATAATTGATATTTCCAATTTACTCACTGTGGACCATCTTTTGAACCATGTTTCAGTCAACCAACTAAAATGTCAGTGCCCTTCCTAACTCCTTGAGCTGTAACATTAATGCAGAATCTCTGCATAGTG
>NW_007047228.1:0-699 GCF_000164805.1 Carlito syrichta
TTCAGACTATGATTTGAGATTACCTTTGGCAGAAGAGCAAGGAGACTAATATATCTATAACAAATATGCACTTATAATTTTGTAGTTAATGATTAACATCTCCAGAAAAAGCAAAAGAAAAATAGAGTCTATTAATATATACGGGTCAGCTGGACTCGGTGGCTCAGCCTGTAGTCCCGCGCCTTTGGGAGGCTGAGGTGAGTGGATTGCCTGAGCCCGCGGGTTCGAGACCCGCCTGGGCAGCGAGACCTCATCTCTACAATAAATCAAAAAATCAGCCGGGTGTGGTAGCGCGTGCCTGTAATTCCGGCTACTCGGAAGGCTGAGGCGGAAGGATCGCCGGAGCCCAGCAGGTCGAGGCTGCGGTGGCCGGGAGCGGCCACTGCACTCCAGTCTGGGCTACAGAGTGAGACTCCAACTCAGAAAAAAAAAAAAAAAAAAAAAAATATATATATACGGGTCACAAAAAATCATTAAATAAGTAAAATGTTATAAATGTCATTTAATTTATCCTTTTTATTTATTGTTTGTTTTTTGCTTGCTTTCCAGTATACTTTTGTCTGTAACACTTTGAGCAGTAATGTCCTTTAATCAGAATCAGCATAAATGTGCCTGTGTTTACACAAAAAATCATAATGTAGAATGGACTTACATATTATGGTAACATAGAGGATGTTATATGCTATTTATGACAGATGA
>NW_007047229.1:0-829 GCF_000164805.1 Carlito syrichta
CGGATTACAATCTGAGCCACTGAGCCCAGCGATACCACCACTCTTTCCTATGTACGCTAAGTAATCCTAACAAGCACAAGAATTGCATGCCTCTTTGAGGAAAATGAGACCCCTTGAGAGCTGAATTTATATCTAAAACAAATCCTTGGTGTTGCCCCCGAGAGGGTACCGATTTGGAAACCATATTCTTTCTCACTAAGAAAGAAAACAGAAATTTTTGTCAACTGGAAATTCTTAGTTACAACTCTAGAAAGAATTGTTCTTCTACATTTATGTATGTATATATTTTTAAAGAAAGGTAAAACTACACTTAAACATAAGCTTTTGGTCACACTTCAAAATATCTATTGTGCATATCCTCTCCCCTGATATTTTCTCTTTCAAGAAAATCACACTAACACACACACACACACTCTCTCTCTTTCTCTCACACTCCAACAGAAAAGATATACATTATAAAAATATATAATCTGTATGAATTAGAATACTCTTCCTCTCTAGTTCACATAGTGAAAAAAACACATATTGAGTTGCATAGTTTCATTCCATTGTTACCTTTTACTGTTAAAATCAGACACCTGGCTTAACATGTTAGGTAGAAAAAGTTAAAAGTCCTTAACAAAAGAAATAAAATCAGCAAAAACATCGTAACATATAAAATAACAGTATCTATATCTCTGCAGGCAGATATGGCATTTATAAATAATTACATTAAAATATTTACAAATCAAATCATTGTTCACATGTTTAAAATATATACTGAAACACCAAAATAATAACTGATTGCCACTCCAAGGAATCTGATATGCATTTCAGAAGATTTGCACAC
>NW_007047230.1:0-684 GCF_000164805.1 Carlito syrichta
CTCTATTATTACTCTATGCTATTCTGCCATAGAAGTTCAGTCGACGTTTGAACTCCCATGTAGGATAATTAATCAGGACCCAGGCTCGAATCACTTGACAGTGGGGCCTTCGACCCATTGTGTTTGAGGAAATAGGGAGGAGCAGCAAGAAAGGAAAATGGGAAAGCTTGATAGGATTGGCCTTCTTTGAAATTATGGGAAGCAATGTGGAAGATATATTTGAAAGCATTAGAACACTTCACTGAGAATAAAAGACTTCTTTAGTTCTTTTCAGTAAACCTATTTGGATTTTCCCCCTGATTTCCATCCAGTGGCGTCATTAGTCTTTACTTCACTCTGTGTCTTGCGATCATAGGATTACCTAAGCCATTTTCATAATTGTAACCTCTTTAGGGGCACCAACATTCCCTTGAAGAGTGAAGGCTCATGATTCACCCCTTCTTTGACTCAGCAAATAGTTTTGTGTAAAATAAAGCAGAGGATCCAAAGCAGAAGAATGGTCAGTGCACTGCCCTTCAGCCTGCAACAGATGGGGAGTCCAACTCAAAAAACAAAACAAAACAAAGCAAAGCAGAAAGCAAGGTAACGAAAAGAGAGAAGGGAGGAAGAAAGAGCCTAGGGCCTGATGGGCTTTCACAGCTGAATTTGTCAAAGCAGTTGAAAAGCAAATATAAGTTCATTTAA
>NW_007047231.1:0-555 GCF_000164805.1 Carlito syrichta
TCATTATTAGTTATTCTTAAAAAGTTTTGTTTCTTTTTCACAATTTATTTTAACCTTCCCACTTATTTTACAGATTAAATTTTTGTAAAAACATACTTTTCATGTGTGTTAATTTTCCTATTTGAATTAGATTGCATCATTTTCTTTTAATTGTATTTTGTGTTACCAAGAATCCATGGTAGTGAGTAAAAATGCAACAGAAGTAGTTAATGCTAACTTTTCAAAAGTTCCATGAAAAACATAATTTTATTTGAGTTCTGTTCTGTAAATCTCATTTAAGTGAGCATAGATGGAGAAATAAACATTCTTCAAACAAGTGGATTACAGTAAAAATCTCACTAGTTGAAATCCAACATTTTGGAATTTGAGATTATTTAAACAGGATCTGAATTGGAGTTTATCCTTTTCTTAAGAAGTCATTTCTTAGCCGGGCTCGGTGGCTCAGCCTGTAATCCCGCGCCTTTGGGAGGCTGAGGTGAGTGGATTGCCTGAGCCCGCGGGTTCGAGACCCACCTGGGCAGCGAGACCTCATCTCTACAATAAATCAAAAAATCA
>NW_007047232.1:0-769 GCF_000164805.1 Carlito syrichta
GTGTAAGACTGAGATGAAGAATATTTGTATGACCTAGCCAGGAAAAATATAAGGGACATTCATATCAAGGGATCTGATTTAATGTTTAGGGAGGTCAGCATGGCCAACACAAGGGTGAATGTGCCATGGGAACTTCTCCCACCTTGCACCATCCTCTCCTCCTTCCCCAAACACTCACTCGCTGAACTCAAAGACTCTCATGAAGCATCTGTGTGATGTGCCTGAGCACCGATGGGCCAAAAAAAATGGATACCCTGACTCTCTTTATTGCTATGATGAAATTTTTCTCCTGATGCTGTTGTCTCCAAACTTTGCCCAAGATAAAAAATGAAACAAAGAGAAGTGGAAGCATCTATGTGTTTTCCTACTCATGACAGGAGAGCTGTTAAAAAAACTGGAGCAAGCTTCAGGGTCCACTGTAGAGGCTGGACTGGGTGGGGGCAGGGACACTGCTCTGAGGGCCAGGTCACCTGGGTGGCCACCAGGGATGGAGTCAGAGCCTTTTGCTTTTGAAAGAGGCATTTTCCACCCCTACTTGCTCCTAGAATGTTCCTGGCCACATTGTTTCACGGCTGGAATTTCTTTTGCTGAATTTTTGTTTTTCAGATCTGACGCTGAACTTGCCTTTGCTTGTTTTCTTTTCTCCCTCTCAGGATCCCAAGTCCCAAGGTAAGAGAAGTACCTAGGGAGTGAATGCCAGTAAACAGGTCAGCACTGACAGAGTCTCTATGATAAAATGCATAAAGTAGGATAATGGTGAATTTCATTT
>NW_007047233.1:0-737 GCF_000164805.1 Carlito syrichta
CTTAGACTGTCTTTGTGTGATTACCGGTATGCTTTAGGGAATCTTGTTTATTTGTTTGCTTTTTACTCTTTTCTGGCCTTTTGTTGCTTTCTATTCATTAGTTGGTATGTATGCCTGTTTCCTCTCTTACTCTTCTTTACCCCCCTTATTCCATTATTTTCCTTTTTCTTGCCTCCTTTAGTTCCAGGGAGCAAACCTAAACCCCACTGCATGGACAGACTGTAAGGTGGGGGAAGTGGGTTCCAGTGAACCCATACACCTGTTGGTGGATATTGGGATCTGCAGATAGATTCTGAATTACAACTCCCCCTCAATTAAATCTCAAAACAGTAAAAAGTACAGCCCCAACCCACAGTCCAGCCTCAAAAGTGAACAAAGCCAGAGGATGCTCATAAGGAAGAACAGGAGATTGGACAAGAAGAAGTAAAAGCAACTTCACATTTCCTGAAACACAGATTTAAAGAAGGGGAGGGAAAGGGGGAGAGAAAGATCTACACAAATGAAGAAAAATGAAAAGAAGAATATGGGTCTATTCAGACCTCTGGGAGGTCAGACACTGAGAAAATTGACTTCAGAATACAAACAATGAAAAGCCCCCAGAATGACTGGTCTCAAACTACAAACCCAGATATCAAGACATTAATGGAGAGATTAAAAAGAAAGAGAACTACAAGCCAATATCTTTGATGAACATAAGATGCTAAAATTCTCAACAAGATCCTAGCAAACCAGATTAA
>NW_007047234.1:0-1112 GCF_000164805.1 Carlito syrichta
CTGCATCCTCAGCCCAACTGTGTCCCGTATCCACAGCACAGCCTGCACTGACCACACCGGTCTTTAAGTCCCCCCAGATACACCATGCTCCCTTCTCCCACTGGCTTTTGCTCATACCATTTTGCTTGTCTTGGGATACCTTTTCCTCCTCTTTTTATCCAGTGATCTCAGATCACAGCCCAATCCTCATATCCTCAGGGAAGCCTTCCTGGATTCCTCTGTGCTTCCAACCAGCTTAAGTCTGTTTGTGATACCCTCTCATCACACCAGGCTCCCATTTCTTCTAATACCGATCTCATTTTTTGAAGCCTACTCTCATTTGTAGAACTAATGTCTGATGCCCTCATCACATTAAATCCCCATTAGAGTAGAGATCATGCCCTTTTTCTCTTTCTCCATTGTAGCCCCAGAACTTAACACAGGGTTCAGGCACCACCTCAAGGAAAAGGCCCTCTAAAAATGGGCAACAGAAATAAGAATAGCACTCAACAGGTTGCAAAAGCCACTTTGCTAGAGACCAGTGCAGGTGGGGTCGGGAGTGTCTAGGTGGAGTCCAGTTCACCTATTTCAAGATGATTTTCTCCAGCATCACTAAACTACTTGGGGCCAGGCACAAAGTAAGCGGATAGTTGGCTTTTTCCAGGGGAGGGCAGTGGAGAGAAACAGCAAAAAGAGAGTAAAAGGTATTTGCAAGGGAATTGCTTTGAAGCGCTAGGCTATGAAAGGAAAGGAAGTGAGGAAACTTAGTGGAGTGAGGATGAGGGAAGAAAGTCTTTCATCAATAAAGCTGTGGGTGATTTCTAAAGTTCTCTTCAGCCCTGACCACTTTATGTTTTATGATTCTTTTCCATCTCTTAACTGGGCTGGACGATGGAGAATTTGCTGCAGAAGAAGGAAACCAGTTGCAACCTGGCAGTGAGCAGAAGCTTCCAAACAGACCAATGGATAGAACTCAACAGACACCTTGGAGCAAGCACTATCGGATCCATCAATTAGTTCTTTGTTCATTTATCCACCATATTTCTGTTGAGGACCAGCACTGTACTAGACACCGTGGATTAAATATCATTAAACAGGCAAGCAGGAACTGTGTGTTCACAGCCTCAAGGGAG
>NW_007047235.1:0-789 GCF_000164805.1 Carlito syrichta
ATTCGTGTATGTCCTTTCTAGTGAGATGGGTCTCTTGAAGGCAGTATAAAGTTGCCTGGTGATATTTTATCCATTTTGTCATTCTATGTCTTTTCAGTGGTGCGTTTAGTCCATTCACATTCAGACTAATTATTGAAATGTGAGAGTTCGTCCCTATCATGGAGTTCTTATTGAGTTATTGTTCTTCCACTTGGTTTTTTCTTTTTTCTTTTTCTTTTTTTTTTGTCTTTCTTTTGTTTTTGGGGTTGATTTGTGTATATTTTATTCTTTTCCCTGTACTCTTGTGAAGAACGTTGTTCTTTTTTCCTTTTCTTCTGTGTTTATGACTTTCTTAAGTGTTTCATGTCTAGATGGTTTGGTGGCTGCATAACTTCTTAGGGATTGGATATCTGGGAAAGATTTTAATTCTCCCTCACTGATGAAGCTTATCTTGGCTGGGTAGGTTATTCTTGGTTGAAATTGTTTATCCTTTAGGACTTTGAAAATAGGGCTCCAAGCTCTCGTAGCTGCAGGGTTTCTGCAGATAAATCTGCTGCTATTCTGATTGGTCTTCCATGGTGGGTGATCTGGCCTTTTTCTCTTGCTGCCTTTAGATTTTTTCTTTTGTGCCTACTTTATTTAGGCGAGTTATTATGTGTCTAGGAGTTGATCTTCTCATTTGTTGTCTTGCGGGGGTTCTCTGAATCTCTTGTGTTTGAATTTTTGTATCACTGATTAGATAAGGGAAATTTTCTTGAATGATCTCGATGAAAGATTGGTTCCAATGTGATCTCTGTTTCTCTTTCTGCC
>NW_007047236.1:0-756 GCF_000164805.1 Carlito syrichta
CGGCCTAAAGAACAGTTCTTTGGGCATTCTCTCTCTCTCTCTTTTCTATTTTAGTCTCAAAAATACATTTTCTTATCATCAATGAAATTATTCTGAAAGAAAATAAAGAAATGACAAAACCTGCCTGCAATGAATGAGTGTTCTGGATTGGACATAGTTAGTGCAAGCAGGGGATCTTGGGGGACAGCCCAGGTTAGGAAAGCTGTTCTTGAGGGAATGGTTGGTTTATTTCAATGAAACTGATCCCGACTATAGGCACAGCCTACTCAAACAAATGTAGCGAAGCTTCAGGATAAGGTGAAGATAATTATTTATTTTTCAAATCTATGCATGATTGCATTTATTTATATATTAAACTTCCAAATCTATTTTCAACTAAGTGATTTACATTCCATACACGTGCGGTGCACGTGTGTGCATGCACACACACACACACACACACACACACACACACACACACACACATTGTCTTTTCAAATTGAAACATCCATGTCATAGAGGCAGAAATATCCAAAAGAAGTATCACATGCAGACAGAATTAATGGATTAGGGTGGAGGAGATTAGGGGAAAAAGAACTCTTCATCTTAGAGAATGCAGTGCCACACTCATATGTCTAAGTTGGTGTTCAATTCTGCACTGGTATTCTTTGTCACTTTTGACTTCTCTTTCCTCCCTACATTCAACCTTTCTCCTTACTCTTTTAAAACACAGAGTGGTAAGTAAAAATAGCTGGTAAGTGAAGTAAGTAAAAATAA
>NW_007047237.1:0-747 GCF_000164805.1 Carlito syrichta
CCGGAGAAAAACAGATCTGCTTAAACTGCCTTGCCATTCTCCAGGAAGAGACTTCCATTGCCCTGCCCACCTAGCAACAAACTTTACCTCATTTCCTAAGGCCAGGTATTGCAGCGTGCGGGGAAGTTTTGGGTCCCTGCTCCCTCCAGCTCTCTCCCGGGCCTGGCACCCAGCACCGCAGGTTGCACAGGGAGGCTCTGAGCACCCGCCCCTCAGAGACACCGGTTCCATTACTGGCTGAATACTCTGTAGGGACCCAGTGCCACTCTCGTCATTTACAGCCTGCCTTTTGGAACTTTGGAGCTCTGGAACTCCGGGTCCACCCTGGCTGAGGCACACAGCGTGAGACCCCAACCCAGAGGACCCAGACAAGCGGAGAAAAACAGACCTGCTTAAACTGCCTTGCCATTCTCCAGGCAGACTTCCATTGCCCCGCCCACCTAGCAACAAACTTTACCTCAGCTTTTAAGGCAACAGTGTGAAACAGGAGACAAAGCCCCACCCCTATGCTGCAACGAAAAACAAAAGGGAGAGGCTAGAATCGGAGATCACAGAAGTGACTCTAGTTTGATCGCTTATTTTGACCTATGATTTTATCATTGAAACTGTTGGTCTAGATTACGTTTGGTGTTTTACCTTCTGACTTATACTGTTTTCTTGATTTTTTTGGCCTGTCTCTGTTTAGCTATCAGTGTTCTTTAGGGAATCTTTCTTACCTGTCTTTTTTCACTTCTTCCCAGCCCTGTG
>NW_007047238.1:0-725 GCF_000164805.1 Carlito syrichta
CCATCGGGACACTTGGTTGAGCCACTGCGCCCGCGAGGCCGCGAAGAGGCACCATTTTCCATTCCACCCAGCAACGCATGAGAGATCGAGTTCTTCTGCATTCTCAGCAGCATTTGGTATTGCCACTGTTTCTATAGGTGTAAAGTGAGACCTCGTCATGGTCTTAAGTTGTATTTCCTTTGTAGTAGTGTGGAGTATTTTGCCATGCTGTCCGTATATCCTCATTGGCAAGCATCTCTTCATGTCTTTTGCCCATTTTCTAATCAAATTGGATGTTTAAAAAATTCCTACTGTTGGCCAGGCGCAGTGGCTCAAGCCTGTAATCCCAACACTTTGGGAGGCCGAGGTGAGGGGGCCTGAGCCCAAGGGTTCGAGACTAGCCCGGACAACTTGAAATTAGCCAGATGTGGTAGTGCTCCTATAGTTCCAGCTCCTTGGAAGGCTGAGGCAGAAGGATCGCCAGAGCCCAGCAGATTGATACTGGGGTGGCCATAAGCATGCCATTGCACTCCAGCCTGGGTGATGGAGTGAGATTCCAACTCAAAAAAAAAAAATTCCTACTGTTAAATTTTAACATAAATTATCTCTCCTTTTTTTTTTTTTAAACTAGCTTGAAATGGGCTTTTGTTACTAAGACTCACAGGAAGTCTGCTTTTGTATTTAACAACACCATAATACTAGCTAACATATATTGAGCTCATATTTTGTGCCGGGCACAGTTCTGA
>NW_007047239.1:0-837 GCF_000164805.1 Carlito syrichta
TCCTTTAGCTTTGTCCATTCTTATTTATCTATATCCTGAGAAAACTTTTAAGAATCTGAGACTTTAAGACTCCTTTTTCCTTCAAGACCAGATGTTTGTGAAAATTCTTCTGAGCTAAGTTCAGATAAGTTGAGGAAATATTTACTGAGAATCTGTGAAGCAGGATAAGATTAGTGATTGAGTGTGGGGAATGGAAATGAAGCAAGCAAGGAATGCAGAGAAGGTTCCCATGAATTTGGGGGAGGAGGTGGCATTTTACAGTGAGGTGGGATGTCTTGTGAGGGTTTAAGGTGTGGTTGGAGTAGGGGAGTTTGCGCGAGCGAATTTGCTTGCAGCCTCCCATTTCGCATGATGTTAAATTGTACTGTGAGAGAGGTCAAGCAGAGCATCTCCAGAGCTGTCACAGTGGTGGCCAGGGATCCCATTCTGCGGCTGCCCCCACCAGCTTCATCCCATTCCCTTGCTGTGTCCTCCTGCTGTTTTAAATTGGCCAAAAGAAACTTGACTGCACACAGCAAGGGTGTGTGGGTGTGTGTGTGGGTAGGGGAGGTGAACCAGAATGTGTTTTAGGGTTGACTTTGTAAAGATTGTTTTACTGTAAGTGTAGTCATTTCTAAAAGCATTGGAATAACTACATTATGCTCAAGCAGAACATTTGTCAAAAGTGATCATTCGAGTTTGCCTGAAGGGCCTTGCTCTGGTATGTGTCTAAATCCCAGGAAAGGGTTTTAGATAATTGGCCCTATTGCCCAGTGAAAAAGTGACAAAAGACCTTTTTAATTGCAATGGAGTTATTGATAGCTGGAGTGGCCAGGCCCTTTACATCATCTCTTCATG
>NW_007047240.1:0-676 GCF_000164805.1 Carlito syrichta
GCTGACTCAACCAACTTACTTAACTCGTTAGCAAACTAGCTAGCTGTTTAACTGGCTATCCAGCTGACTTAACTAACTAGCTACCCAGAGAGGCAGCTGGTTAGCCAGCTGACTAAGCTCGCTGACTTAACTATCTAGCAAGATGACTTAACTAACTGACTTAACGAGCTAGCTACCTAGCTAGCCAGCTGACTTAACTAGCTGTCTTAACTAGCTAGCTACCTAGCTGGCTATCTAACTAGCCAGCTGACTTAACTGGCTTACTTAACTAGCTAGCTAGCTGACATAACAAGCTGACATATAGCTAGCTTTCTAGCTAGCCAGCTGATTAAACTAGCTGAAATAACTGGCTAGCCTGATGGATAGACTTCTGCCTTAACTAGCTTTTTAACTAACTAACCAACTGTATAGCCAACTGACTTAATGAGCTGACTTAACTAGCTAGCCAGCTGGTTTCCAGCTGACTTAACTTGCTGACTTAAATAACTGGCTACCTATCTAGCAAACTGGCTAGCCAGTTGACTTAACTAGCTGACTTAAGCTAGCAAGCTGGCTTGCCAGGTCACTTAACTAGCTAGCTTCCTACCTAGCCAGCAGGTTAGCCAGCTGATTTAACTAACTGACTAGTACAGCTAGCCTGCTGGACTGCAAGCTGAGATATCTAGCTAGCTACCTA
>NW_007047241.1:0-696 GCF_000164805.1 Carlito syrichta
CCATTCCATACCTCTATATTCCATTACATTACAATCAATTCCACTCCTTTTCGTTCCTCTCCATTCCATTCCTCTCAATGCTACTACATTCCTTTCCATTTCATTCCATTCCTTTCCTTTTCATTATATTCCACTCCAATCCTTTCCATTCCAATCTATTCCATTCCTCTCCATTCCATTCCTCTCCATTCCATTGCATTTCATTCCTTTCCATTCCTCTCCATTCCGTTCTATACCATTCAATCACATTCCTCTCAGTTCCATTCCTTTCCATTCCATTCAATTCCATTCCAATGCCTCAGTCTCCATTTCATTCCCTTCCATTCCATACCCTTCCATTCCATTCCTCTCCATTCCATTTCTCTGTAATCCATTACATTCCATTCCCTTCCATTCTCTTCCATTCCATACCATTCCATACATTTCCATTCCATTCCTCTCCATTCTATTCCTCTACATTCCATTCCATATCATTCCTCTCCATTCCTTTCCTTTTCATTCCTCTGCATTCCTTTCTATTCCATTCAATTCTATTCCATTCTATTCCTTACAAATATTCTCCATTCCATTCCTTTCAAATTTTTTCCATTCGTCACCATTCCATTAAATAACATTCCATTCCATTCTACACCATTCCATTCCATTCCCTCCAGTCCATTGCATTCCACTCAATTGCATTCCATTCCTTTTCCCCTC
>NW_007047242.1:0-743 GCF_000164805.1 Carlito syrichta
TTTGGCCAAAGAGGTTTCATTAGCATGGAGTAAGTGTTTGCAAATAATTATTTCTTGACGTTAATTTCATATTTCTGAAATAGTTGTAGCTTTTGTTTTTTGTTTTGAATTGGAGTCTCAGTCTGTCGCCCAGATTGGAGTGGAGTGGCCGCTTCCGGCCACAGCAACCTCGACCTGCTGGGCTCCAGCGATCCTTCCGCCTCAGCCTTGCAAGTAGCCGGAATTACAGGCATGCGCTACCACGCCCGGCTGATTTTTTGATTTATTGTAGAGATGAGGTCTCTCTGCCCAGGCGGGTCACGAACCCGCGGGCTCAGGCATTCCACTCACCTCAGCCTCCCAAAGGCGCGGGATTACAGGCTGAGCCACCGAGCCTGGCTTAGTTGTAGTTTTTAAAAGCATACTTTTACCTCACTTCACCTGGTTTGAGATCAGGTACCCTTACTGATGTTATGTACCCCCATCCCCACTGGCAGCATTCCACTACTACCAAACATTTTCTTATAGTGTTATGATAAATGTTCAGGATCTGCTTATGAGTGAGACATTAGGCACTCACAGTTCTGTTTCTGTGATAGATCACTGCTGCAAAGTCCCTAATTTTGTCCTTTTTTATGACTGCATAGTAATCCATCATTCATATGTAGCACATTTTTTTATCCAGTCCACTTTCGATGGGCAGCATGGTTGGTTCCATGTTTTTGCTATTGTGAATTGTGCTGTGGTACACGTGTGTGGAGGCC
>NW_007047243.1:0-707 GCF_000164805.1 Carlito syrichta
CCTGTAATTCTGGCTACTCGGAAGGCTGAGGCGGAAGGATCGCCGGAGCCCAGCAGGTCGAGGCTGCGGTGGCCGGGAGCGGCCCCTGCACGCCAGTCTGGGCGACTGAGTGAGACTCCAACTCCAAAAAACAAAAAATTGAGCAGAAGCTGCAGAAACTTCTCCCCACCCCACACAGACACAGCCACCCGCCATCAGCATCCACCCAAGGGGTACGTAGTGACCACTGGTGAGCCCGCATGTATGCATCGTTTCACCTGGGGTCCTCAGTTTCCCTGAGAATTCCCTCTTGGGGCTGCACACTCTGTGGGTTTAGACGAATGTTCAGTGGCGCGGGCCTGTCGCTGCAGGATCTCACTGAGTGCGCCCCTGCCCTCCCGAAATCCTCCGTGCTCCCCCTGCTCCCTTTCCTCCCTCCAGATTCTGGCAACCCGGGTCTTTCCATGTCTCCGTAGTCTGGCCTTTGCCGCAGGGACATGGAGTTGGAACCACGTGGTACGTGGCCTTCTCCGACTGACTTCTTTCATTTGGTAGCATTCAAGCTTCCTCCATGTCTGAAAGCGACTCAACAGCTTACTTCCTGTTAGTGATAAATGATAACCCCTCGTCCAGATATACCACAGTTCATGTACACTTCTGCCTTCTGGTGGACATCTTGGATGCCTCCCAAAATTTGTCACTAAATACACATGTTTGAGTTTTAATAA
>NW_007047244.1:0-587 GCF_000164805.1 Carlito syrichta
TATGAACATGTCATGCAAAACTCTGTTTTGATTATTGCAGTAAAATATACTAAGAATAAAAATTGACTAGAGAATTGAAAATTAGTCTCAAAATAGCTCTAATCTGTTTTTTTAAGTCACATGCATTGACAATGTAAATAAAATCATCCATAGAGATATTTTGAAGTCAATAAAAATGTACAAGGTTTTTTCTGTTTAACTTCAAATACTTCTGTAACTACAATACGTTGAAATCTTAAAATATTACACTGTTGTAGATTTCAAGTAACATAATGACAACGGTTATTCCATTTGTAATGGGAAAATTATCCCAAGTTTAAATAAAATTAGTTTCAGTTAATACTAAAACATCTCTGTATGCTTCTGGAGTGCAGCTGATGTTTACATTCATAGTATAAACTGTCTTTAAATAGGTATAATAAGGGACTTGAAAAGTAAAGTATATGCAGGATTAGAATAAGAATGATAATGTCAAAATTCATTAGCCTTTCAGGAGCATCATTTAGTAATACCTGACTCTACATAATTAATCATAATGATATATGGCTTTATTTTACTCCACATCTCCTGAATTGCTTAGTAAAATA
>NW_007047245.1:0-1068 GCF_000164805.1 Carlito syrichta
GGGGAGCAGTGACTACCTGGTGACTCACGCCTGTCTCTTGGGCACTCAGGGAGGTGAGGCAGGAAGATGGCCAGAGCCTGGGAGCTCAAGACCAACCTGGACATCATAGCCATCTCCCACATTGACCCCAAGCAAAACAGAGAAAACCTTTGGTGAAGGCAGGCCTTGGTAGGAGGATCGCCTCCGTCCCAGAGTTCAAAACCAGGCCAGAAGACCAGAATTTCGACCAAATGGAAAACCTGTGATCAAAGCAGTTTTGGAGACCCAGGCTGAGAGGATATCCCAAGTTGGGTGGTTTGAGAGCAACCTGGACAACCTAGTGAGGAAAGGAAAGAAAAGAAAGAAAACAAAGTAAGAAAGAAAGAAAGGAAGAAAGAAAGACATACAGAAAATCTAAGTCAACAAAGAAATCCATTCGTCTGAAAACATTCTGCCCTCAGTCCTTCCCCCCTGCGCCTCCACATACGAGGTACCCCAAGCTAGGCACCTTATAGCCTCACCTCCCCAATGGCTTCCCCCGCTAAGATGCAGGATTTCCAGAGAATTCCTGGTCGAATTCCCTCGACTTTCCTCTCTGAGGTGAGAATTGTGCCCCAGGCAGGCCAGTCCTCTGACTTGGCAATGAGGACATACACCAAGAAAGACCTTAGACACATCCCTCATGCAGGGACAATTCTTCCCCCCAAGTCCCATTTTTTGTGACTCCAAATCCAGTCACCCATTGAACACACCACATGCAGTTGAGAATCTGTGTATGATTCTGATGTTTTTGGAGACAGGGTCTGGCTCTGTGACCCAGGCTTGGGCCTGGGGACATGACCATCGTTCACTGCCAGCCTCAAATCATGGGATCTGATGATCCTCCCACCTCAGCCTCTGGAGTGGTCGGGATGATGGGCGCCACATCCCCAGAACCCCTGTTTGGATGGGTGCAGAGATGAGGTCTCCCTGTGAGGCCCGGGTTGGTCTTGAGCATATGGACTACAGCCATCCTCCTGATTTGGTCTCCCAGAGCGCTGGGATTCCAGGCATGGGCTGCCCTGATCGGCCTTTCTGGTTCATTTTTTA
>NW_007047246.1:0-1009 GCF_000164805.1 Carlito syrichta
CTCTCCCCGGCTGCATTGTCTCCAGTCCAGCACCTGGCACCGCCAGTCACACAGGGAGGCTCTGGGCACCTGCCCCTCAGAGACACCAGTCCCATTCCTGGCTGAAGTACCCTGTGGGGGGCCCAGAGTCACTCTCACCACCCACTGCCTGCCCTTTGGAGCTTTGGAGCTCTGGAACTTCGGGCCCACCCTGACTGAGGCACTCAATGCGAGACCCCAAGCCAGGGGACCCAGACAAGTGGAGAAAAACAGATCTGGGTAAACTACCTTGCTATTCTCTAGACAGAGACTTCCATTGCCCCACCCACCTATCAACAAACTTTACCTCAGTTCCTAAGGCAATAGCACGAAACAGGAGACAAAGCCCCACTCCTACGCTGCAATGAAAAACAAAAAGGGGAGGCCAGAATCGGAGATCACAGAAGTGACTCTAGTCTGATCGCTTATTTTGACTTATGATTTTATCATTGAAACTGTTGGTTTAGATCACGTTTGGTGTTTACCTTCTGACTTATACTGTTTCTTGATTTTATTGGCCTGTCTCTGTGTAGCTATCAGTATTCTTTAGGGAATCTTTCTTACCTGTCTTTCTTCACTTCTTCCCGGCCCTGTGTCTCTTTCTCACCTGATAGTTGTTATGTATATCTGTTTTCCCTCTCGCACTTCTCTCTTTCACTTATTTTGACTTATGATTTTATCATTGTAACTGTTAGTTTAGATCACGTTTGTTGTTTACCTTCTGATTTACACTGTTTCTTGATTTTATTGGCCTGTCTCTGTGTAACTATCAGTACTCCATAGGGAATCTTTCTTACATGTCTTTCTTCACTTCTTCCCGGCCCTGTGTCTCTTTCTCACCTGATAGTTGATATGTATATCTGTTATCCCTCTCACACTTCTCTCTTTTGCTTATTTTGACTTATGATTTTATTATTGTAACTGTTGGGTTTAGATCACGTTTGTTGTTTACCTTCTGACTTACACTGATTCTCGATTTTATTGCCCTGTC
>NW_007047247.1:0-727 GCF_000164805.1 Carlito syrichta
CCTGGGCAGCGAGACCTCATCTCTACAATAAATCAAAAAATCAGCCAGACGTGGTAACACATGCCTGTAATTCCGGCTACTTGGAAGGCTGAGGCGGAAGGATCACCGGAGCCCAGCAGGTCAAGGCTGCGGTGGCAGGGAGCGGCCACTGCACTCCAGTCTGGGTGACAGAGTGAGACTCCAACTCAAAAAAAAGGATGATTTTGCCAGACCCTACTATGACTCCCTAAGCTCAGCAAAGTTTTCATCAATTCCTGTGAGTTGCTTGTTGATGGAGGGAGATTAACCACCATTTGCATGCCTCGGTGCTGATTGATGAAGGGAGATCTCCCAAAGTGATGTGATGTCTAAAAATCCATCCTCTGGTCTCATTCTTTTGGGTCTTGAAAACTTCTCATATCAAGTTAAAAGTTGTATATTTATGGGAAATCTTTGGACCCTCAGTAGCTAACATGAGATGTTGAGGGCAGTTGTGGAAGAAAGGCTGCCACAGGTACTGGGGTTCTGTACTTTTCTGCTCATGCTGAGTGGACATGCCCTGTTTCAGCTTCTGCAACTACTAGCTACTTTGGAGATTTGCTATCTCTACTATACATATATCTATAGGTTGGTAATGGGAATTTGGGACTAACAAAAGAATTGTGAATTCTTACTAGAGGACTAGTTGATAAAGATAGAATTTCTGTCTTTCTCCCAACTGCACTGTCCTACCATTACGCTCAAAAGT
>NW_007047248.1:0-1015 GCF_000164805.1 Carlito syrichta
GCCCCCACTCATTGAATTGATGTGAAAATTGTATGAGTTCATAATGTTAAGTTTTTAGAATTGGAGCAACCATGAAGAAAATGTTTAATCATTATTGTAATGTATCACTGTCACTCTTTATCATCACAGTCTCTGTTGAATTATTTGTCATTTTTCTGCCATCATCATATGAAACACTCAATAAAGGATAATATTTAATATCATTTACCAAGTGAGAGGTGAGCACTTATGCAGAATATTGCTATCAGTGCTTTTTATTTACTCTAATGTTACCATTTTCAAGTCCATGGTAGCCAAATTGTCATGTGTGTTTTCTTTCTTTCTTTTTTTTTTAGAGTTGGAGTCTCACTCTGTCACCCAGACTGGAGTGCAGTGGGTGCTCCCGGCCACTGCAACCTCAACCTGCTGAGCTCCAGCGATCCTTCCCCCTCAGCCTTCCAAGTAGCTGGAACTACAGGCTCGCACTACCACGCCCGGCTAATTTTTGATTTATTGTAGAGATGAGGTATTACTAAGTTGCCCAGGCGGGTCTCGAACCCATGGGCTCAGGCAATCCACTCACCTCAGCCTCCCAAGGCGCTGGATTACAGGCTGAGCTACCAAACCCAGTTATGTGTGTTTTCTAAACTAAAGTATATTCATTAGTATTTGGGGTCTCCTTAGCCACCTTCTCTAAGAGGAGACGTTGGCTTAGTGACTTGTGGTTATGTGTAAATGAGAAGCAGAATTATTGGGAAATAGATTCACAAAAGGAAGACCTTACAGTTGCAAAAGTAGCATGCATCAATAACAGTCTACAGTTTTAATTTCTCCATTGTCACCAATAAACATTCACAGAGACTCCTCAGAGTGACTGACCTGGATTTAACATCTTAGGTTAAACTTGCCTTTGACTTCTGTACCTGGATCCTCAAATTACCCAAAATGTTATCTGTTGATTTCCTGTTTTATTTTTTTTCTTAAATGCAGCAAAGCATGTGGAATTTTTTTAAAGTCTAATGAATTTTGATGAATC
>NW_007047249.1:0-704 GCF_000164805.1 Carlito syrichta
CGAGTCTTCCAAGACAGAACCGGAAACCCGAGAGACCCACAAAGCCATCCGAACAAAGGGCGGTCCAAGAGCGTACATGTGTGTGTGGATGAAAAATAAAAGGGGATGACTCACCAAAGGCGCAGAAAGGCATAACGTAGCTGTTGGAGTTTCAAGGTCCTTCGTGGAGTTACTTCGCCAGTCAGAGAGGAAAAGAGCAAAGAAACCAAGCACTTTGTCTCCCACCCTTGCAGACTCTGGCGGTTCGAACTTTCCTTTGGGGACTTTCTTGCCTCCCTAGGGAGTAGCTCTAGGCAGAGACTGTCAGTTGTCCTCCGAGATGCAGCTCGGTCCACGGGGAAACTCCGAAATCTTGGCTAGAAGGAAGCAAAGATTTAACCTTAGTGCCTCACCCAGTCAGGCCACAGCGGTCTGATGTCTTTCCCTGGACCTGCACGCTGAAGTGTATCCTCAGCTAGAGCCTTAAATTGCCACCAGGTTCCAACACAGTCCACAGAGGGCCACCAGTTAGGATATATGAGAGAGAGAGAGAAATATCGGATGTCTCGTCAGATCTCCAAAATCGTTAAGTACGGACGGACCGGGTGAGGGTCGAGAGATGCAGGGAGGCGCGCAGCACTGGGCGGGGCTGGCAAACCGGAGGTGCGTTCCGGCAACCCAGAGATCCGAGTAAATAGCAAATAATTGCGACACACAAAAGATTA
>NW_007047250.1:0-760 GCF_000164805.1 Carlito syrichta
GATATGATTGGCCCAATTTGGATTGGGTGTCCAGCCCTGGGTCAATCAATGTGGCCAAGGAACAGGATGACACTGCATTGAAAGCCATTTTATACACTAACTAAATGATGTATATGGGGCCGGGAGCAGTGGTGCCAACTGCCTAAAAAGTGAATGGGTTGGGCAAGCAAAACAATATATCCAGTACACTACATATCCTCGTGCAATTCTCCACAAATGCCACTTCTGATGGCTAAGCTTTTTATGAATACTGAAGAGGTATAAAAAAGAGTCACATTTTATGTCAAATCACTAGAATATGTGTGTTCTATATGGGTGACAAAGGAAGACCCACATGCATTAATGTTCAGTAGTGCTATGTTCTCAGCAACACACTAGTTACCACAAAGTCTTGGTCAAAAACATTGTGGCTCCCAGAATTTTTTCTTTTTTTTTGAGAGTTGAAACAAACTTTCTTGGAAGTGAAGAAGAGGAGAGCACTTCTGAAATGACAGTGTGATGAGCTTGATAGATCCTTTCTCCAGAGAAACAACTGTAACTGGTGAAAATTATAAAAACAAAGCAAAACTCTGGCGGCTTCTAGAAATTGTCCTAGAGCACACAAAAACTAGAGAAGCATTTATTCAGTAAAATCGATAGAGTCTTGGTAAGGAGAGCATGTTTGTGGCATTTGGATCACTGTCTGCTCCACTTCCACACCACCGCACCCCCACCCCCCACCCCCAACCCAATTCAATGACAGGATATCTACTCCGGGCAA
>NW_007047251.1:0-788 GCF_000164805.1 Carlito syrichta
CTGTGATTTGGGTTAATATACTACCCCAGGGTAGCAATGGATTTGTGACTGGACAGACACAGGAAGGAAATGGGGTTAGGGAAGCCAAGTGAATTGGTGATGATGTATCATCATTTATAAACAAGCACATTCCTTACATGAATGGGAAGGTGTTTTTCTGGTGAACAAAGAGTCAAATCCTCCTTTGACGTGTTTTTTTAAAGTATTCAAAAGAATGGAGATCTGGTGGAAACAATGAAAATCTTTAAAGTTTCTGTCTCTAGCCCTGTGAGGGAAAGTAGAGGAAGATGCAATAAACGTCAGCAAGAGAAGCCTAACGACCTGAAGTACTTTGAATGTGTTTGACTGCGGGTTTTTTGGGAACAGAACAGAAAGGTTGGAAATTTGCTGTTGTTCTGAGTTTTCTCTTTAAGATCGGGGGTAAATTATTTCCTGGGAAGCTGCTTCTCACTGTAAGCTCTTTCAATATCTGTGCTGATAATCTAATCTGAATATATTGGGCTTTATTGAGACCTTCCCTTTGAAATGGATTTGCTATCTATTTATTATTAAACTACTATTTGTTTATATAGAATGTAAAGTGCCTTATCCTTTATGTAGACCTTGACGTTTTAAACGTGAAGTAGAATTGTTTTATCAATTGTGAAAATATTTGTTCTCTGAAAGCTGATTTTAAACAATAAAGTAGATGACTCTTGAAATAAATAAAACTCATAGCAGACTTATATAATGGATAAATCTGAGATAAGACAGTGAGCGGTGTTTTTAATAAATATACCCCAAAGCTA
>NW_007047252.1:0-630 GCF_000164805.1 Carlito syrichta
TTTCACGGAGAGAAATCTGCAAGACATAGTGCCGCAATGAGTGACACAAGTGCTCCACAGTCACGAGCAGGAGAGCATTATATGTGGATGGGGAGAATTCTAAGTTGTTTTTCCCTATGGCGTTTAAACCTAATAAGGACTACCAAGGCTGTGCCGTTTTCATTGCTGAGTAAGCACGGAAAGCCTCTGTTACACTGGGGGTGAAGCTGGGTCTTCCTGGGGACACGCTATTGAAGCCTGCGCTGCACTGCACTTCATTGGCAGTCTGTATACACTGGCTTTGTGCGTGCTCTCCTCCCTGATTCTCAGAGCTCTTCTGTATATGCACTATACTAGGCGGGGAGCATTTGGTGACCATAGTGCAACTTCAGCTGCTGCACTGACTGGATCCAGATCTCCACAGCCATGGGTAGCCAAGCATGCTTCATTCAGCGGAGAATGCTGAAAAATTTTTCTCTTTTGACACGGGCGTCTCACACGGAATACAATGGCTCTGCGGGTTCATTTTGCCAACGAGGCCCCGAAAGCCATTGTTTGCTTTTCCGGAAAAACAACAGCCTTCCATGGGAGACATTCCCTCCAAAACGGCACGTCACTGAAATGGGGGGGGGCAACAAGTATTATAGTGGG
>NW_007047253.1:0-605 GCF_000164805.1 Carlito syrichta
CTCCCTCCCCGCCCCATAGTTTCCCAGTACCGTCAGTCATTTTCTTATAGTATTACATTGGACGTTCAAGGTTCATTATATGAGTGAGAACATGTGATACTCAGATCTTTGTTTCTGTGAGAGGTCACTCAGTATTACAGATTCTAGTTCCATCCAGGTTGCTGCGAAATTCATGATTTTGTTCTTTTTTATGGCTGCATAGTATTCCATCGTGTATATGTACCACATTTTTTTAATCTAGTCCTCTTTTGATGGGCAGCATGGTTGTTTCCAGGTTCTTACTATTGTGAACAACGCTGCGATAAACATACGTGTGCAGGTATCTTTTTTATAGAGTGATTTGAGTTCTTCAGAGTATATTCCCAGTAGGGGGATTGCAGGGTCATATGGAAGGTCAATTTTTAGAGCTTTTAGGAATCGCCACACTGCTTTCCACAGAGGTTGCACTAGTTTACACTCCCACCAACAGTGTAGAAGTGTTCCCTTTTCGCCACACCCTCTCCAGCAGCTGTTATTTTTTGAGTTGTTGATAATTGCCATTCTGACTGGAGTTAGGTGGTATCTCAGTGTGGTTTTGATTTGCATCTCCCTGATGATTAGTGAGG
>NW_007047254.1:0-3028 GCF_000164805.1 Carlito syrichta
GCCTCACTAGCTAGCCACCTGCCAGACCAGTCTGCTAACGAGCCATCTTAACTTGCCAGTCACGTAGCTAGCCAGTTGGCTAACCAGCTGACTTAACTAGCTGACAACTATATAGCCATCGGGCAAGCCAGCTGGCTTAAGTAGCTATCCACCTAGCTAGTCAGCTGGCTAGCCTGCTATATTAACTCACTGACTTAACTAACTATCTACCTAGCTAACCAGTTGACTAGCCACTTGAACTAACTACCTGACTTAACCTGCTAGCCAGCTGGCTAGGCAGCTCACTCAACTAGCTGACTTAAATAATTAGCCAGCTG
Organism: Carlito syrichta; assembly: GCF_000164805.1. Classification (NCBI taxonomy): domain Eukaryota; kingdom Metazoa; phylum Chordata; class Mammalia; order Primates; family Tarsiidae; genus Carlito; species Carlito syrichta. Next base: position 318 of record NW_007047254.1, read on the forward strand.
GCTACCCAGCTGCCTTAACTACCTGGTATCACTAGCTAGACAGGTAGCTAGCGAGCTGAATTCCCTAGCTAGATTCCTATGTATCCCTCTGGCTAGCCAGCTGACTTAACTAGCTGATGTAACAAGCTAACTAGTTAGCCAGTCGATGTAAATAGTTAGCTAACTAGCCAGCTACCTAACTAGTCAGCTGACTTAAGAAATTAGCTAACTACGTAGCTCCCTAGCTAACAAGAAGACTTAAATAGTTAGCTGCCTAGCTAGCTAGCTGACTTAACCAGATGGCTACATAGTTAGCTTACTCGTTATCTAACATTATAGCTAGCTGACATAATCATCTGACTTAACTCATTAGCTAACTAGCTAGCTAGCCTACTCAAACAGCTGACTCATCCGTTTGGTAACTAGATAGCCTGCTGACTCAACCAGCTGACTAAACACGTTAGTCAACTAGCTAACTACCTGACTCAACCTGCTGACTTAACCTGTTAGCTAACTACCTAGCTAGCTGTCATAACCAGCTGACTAAATTAGGTAGCTGACTTAACTAGCTGACTTAGCTAGCTGACTTTACTACTTAGCTAGCTGACTTAACTGACTAACTTAACTAGTTAGCTAGCTGAATTAATTACCTGAATTAAATAGTTAGCTAACTATTTAGCTAGCTGAATAACTAACTGACTTAACTAGTTAGCAAACTATTTAGGTAGCAGGCTTAACTAGCTGACTTAAATAGTTAGCTAACTAGTGAGCTAGCTGTCTTAGGTAGCTGACTTAGCTAGGTAGCTAATTAGCTAGCTGACTTAGCTAGTTGACTTAACTAGTTGGCTATCGAGATAGCTAGCTGACTAAACAAGTTGGTTAACGTGTTAGCTAACGGCTTTAACTATTTGGTAAATGCGTTAACTAGCTGTCTTAATTAGTTGGGTAACAAGTTAGCTAGGTTGCTTAACTTGTTGGCGGATGATGTGGATGGCTACTTATTTGGTTTAACACACTGACTGACTACTCAGATGACTTGTTAACAGGCTTAACAAGTCGGCAGTCTAGTTGGCTAACTACTTAGCTGGGTTAATTAGTTGACTGATGAGTTGGCCCACAAGTTAGCTCGGTTAAGTAGTTGGCTGACTAGTTTGCTTACCTAACTACACGGCTGACTAGTTGGCTGACCTAATTAGTCAGCCCACAAGTTAGCTGACCTAACTTGCCAGCTGAGAAGTTGGCCGACTAGTCGGCCAATTGGTTAGCTAACATAAATTATTTGCCAGTTAGACGGATGGCTGGTTAGCTTACTTAACTTGTCAGCCAGTGAGTGAGCACACAGGTGAGCTGACATAACTTGTCAGCCAGCGAGTGAGCCAACTGATCAGCTGACTTAACTATTTCATCCGTGAATAATCCGACTGTTCAGCTGACTTAACTAATAAGCCAGCGAGTGAGTTGACTTGTCAGTTCAATTTAATCGGATAACGAGTGAGCCAAATGGTCAGAACAGTTAACTAGTCAGCGAGCTGACCAGTGAGCTGACTTAACTAGTTGGCTAGCGAGCAAACTGACTAGTTAGCTGAACTGTTGGCCTGCGAGTGTGCCGACAATTTAGTTGACCTGTTGGCTGGCGAGCAAGACGACTAGTTTGCTGATCGGTTTGCAAGCAAGCGAGCTGACTAGTTAGCTAACCTGATGGAAATCGAGCGAGCCCACTAGTTATCTGACCAGTTGGCTGAGTTGATAGCTTACTAGTTAGCTCAATAACCTGCTGATTTGCTAGCTGATCTAACTAGCTAGCTGACTAGATAGCTGGCTATCTAGTTGACATAACCAGATAGCCAACAAACTATCTTACTCTCTAGCTTGCTGACTTCACTTTCTAGCTGAATAGTTAGGTGAGTTTCTAGCTGACTTATCTAGTTAACTGGCTAGCTAGCTGACATAACTAGCTGACCAGCTACTTTGCTGGATAGGTGACTAGCCAGCTGACTTAACGAGTTAGTTAACTGGCTGTCTACATGGGTAGCCAGTCTGCTTAAAAAGCCATCTGGGGGGCTGAACAGTCGGATTGCCATTTGGATTAACTAACCAGCCAGCCTGCTGGTCAGCTGTCTAACAAACTGTCTTAACTAGTGGGCCACTTAACTGACCAACCTGCTAACCAGCCAGCTTAACTTGCCAGGCACCTAGCTAGCCTGCCGGCTAACAAGCTTACTTAACTAGTTGAATTAACTAGATAGCCATCCATCTAGACAGCTGGCTTAGCTAGCTAGCCACCTAGCTAGCCAGTTGGCTGGCCAGCACACTTAACATGCTGAATTAACTAGCTAGCCAGCTGGCTAGCCAGCTGACTTAATCACCTAACTACCTACCTAGCCAATTGTCTAGCCAGCTGACTTAACTACCTGACTTAAACTAGCCAGTTGGCTAGCCAGCTGATGTAAGTAGCGAGCTACCTAGTTAGCCAGTTGGCCAGCCACTTGAATTAACTAGCTGTCTTAACCAGCTAGCCAGCTTTCTAGCCAGCTGACTCAACTAGCTGAAATAAGTAGATAGCCAGCTGGCTTACTAGCTGACTTAACTAGCAGACATCACTAGCTAGACAGGTGGCTAATGAGCTGACTTAAATAGCTATCTATCTATGTATCTCGCTGGCTTCCTGGCTGACTTAACTACCTAGCTAACTAGCTAAACTGCTGGCTAGGGAACTGACTTAACTAGGTGAG
>NW_007047255.1:0-1342 GCF_000164805.1 Carlito syrichta
AGGCGCGGGATTACAGGCTGAGCCACCGAGCCCAGCTTCACAGATATGATTTTATACACATTTGCCTAATATTCCCTAATGGGATAAAATAAATAATTGTGAATCTCATTTTGTTTCATTTATTTAACATGTATTAAATACTTTACCATGTGCCAGGCCCACTGTGGAAGATTATATTTTTTTTAGAAATGGCTACAACAGTATCTCCTGTACTTGTCACCACCCCATCCCATCTACAGTTAAAAGTCTAATCCCCTACCCTTGAATTTGGGTGGGCTTATGATTTGTCACTGAAGGTGGTAGAAGTGTGTGACTTACCCAGTCATAAAAGGTGATGTATTTTTCCCTTGGGAGCTGGTGTGCTTTATGCTGTAAAGAAGCCACAGGGAGAGACCACATGGGGAAGCCTTGTATCTACCTGAAAAGAGAAAGAGATGCTTAGCTAACCACCTGCTTGCTTCTACAGCTCCTGTCACTATCTAACTGCAATCACACAAGATGCCCCAAGCCAGAACCACTAAGTTAAGTCCTCCCCAATTCCTGAGCAATTTCCTGAGAGAAAATAAATGATTGTTGGTGCTGTCTTAAACCATTAACTTTTGGTGTCATTTGTTATGTGATAATAGATAACTGAAACACCTTTAGAAGCTCAAGGTAAAACATCAACCATTTACTTTCATGGAGCTTCTTATACTAATCTTCCTCATCCTTGGCAAGTGAAGAACAACTATTTTCAGTGTTGCAGTTATGGGATAGCTGTTTGGACTTACTATCAACCCTAAATTTGTAGATACAATTACCAAATAGATCACAGTCATTCATTTATCTATTTTAATATTTATTTGTAGAGGCAGGTTTTGGCTATGTTGCCTGGGCTGATCTCAAACTCCTGGCTCAATTGATCTTCCTGTCTTGGCTTCCAAAACTGCTGGGATTACAGTCATCATGTCCTATTTGTGAATTTAATCAACCAATCATTTTCTCAACATAGATGGGACACTTTCTCTGACTCCCTGCATTAAAAATTCCTTCCACATGTTCCCAAGTACCCAGGCCCTGGATGCTAACTTTATCATACAGCATTAAACTGCTTGTCTTGTTCCTTCTCTCCCACTGACCAGTAGCAAATTCACTGTGATGTTCATCTTTGTATCCCTACCAACTAGGACTAGTGCCTGCAGTAGCACTAGTCAAATAAAGCAAATCCAAACAAACATGAAACCCCCACTTAACTGAAGGAAGGCTGCTGGTTCCTGGACATAGAAGTAATTTGTTCAGACAGTCGCTGTACTATAGGAGTTTACAGGTCAGCGCTGGACCCAGTCTGTCCACTGCAGTTAGA
>NW_007047256.1:0-664 GCF_000164805.1 Carlito syrichta
CAAGTCCTAACTAAAAGCAATCAGACAAGAGAAGGAAATCAGGGGTATCCAAATAGGAAAAGAGGAAATTAAGGTATCCCTCTTTGCAGATGACATGATTCTCTACCTTGAAAACCCAAGGTAATCTGTTAAAAACCTTCTTGCATTTATAAAGAATTTTGGCAACATCTAAGGGCATAAAATAAATGTGCAAAAGTCAGTCGCATTTTTATACACCAATAATAAACAAATGGAAACCCAGATAAAAAGCACAATCCCATCCACAATAACCACACACAAAAAAAATGAAATATCTTGGTATCTTCCTAACCAGAGAAGTCAAAGATCTTTACAACAAAAACTACAAAACACTTCTCCAAGAAATCAAAAATGACACAAACAAATGGAAAATTATTCCATGGATTGGAAGGATCAACATTGTTAAGATGTTCAACCTAACCAAGGCAATCTACAGATTTAATGCAATATCCATTAAACTACTAGCAGCATTTTTCTCAGACCTGGAAACAACAATACAGAAATTCATATGAAACACAAACAACCACAAATAGCCAAAACAATCCTCAGGAAAAAAAAATCAGGAGACATCACACTCCCAGACTTTAAGCTTTATTATAAAGCTACAATAATCAAAACAACCTGGTATTGGTACAAGACAGGCATA
>NW_007047257.1:0-452 GCF_000164805.1 Carlito syrichta
TCTTTGGGTGGCTTGGTAGGTTGTGAATTTCTGTTCCTTCCATTTTCTTCATGTGTGTTTGTAGGGATAAAAATTCCCCTCTTACTACAGATTTCAGGGCATCCCAGAGATTTTGGTAAGATGTTTCTTCATTTTCATTTGTTTCCAGGTATCTTTTGATCTCCTGTTTTGATTTCATCATTGACCCAGGAGTTGTTTAGCATCATGCTGTTTAGTGTCCATGTCTTTGTGGTTTTTGGGGGGACTTTGTTGGTGCAATGTTTATTTTTATTCCACTGTGGTCCGAGAAGGTGTTTGGTAGAATTTCGGTCCTTTTAAATTTGCTCATGCTTGATTTATGGCCGAGTATGTGGTCGATCTTAGAATATGTTCCATGTGGTGATGAGTAGAATGTGTATTCTGTGGTCTTTGGATGGAGTGTTCTGTAAGTATCAATTAATTCCATTTGGTCC
>NW_007047258.1:0-743 GCF_000164805.1 Carlito syrichta
AGGACCAGACTGAGGCCCGGGCCCCTCATCTCTGGCTACACGACTCGGTCGAAGCAACCTGCTGGTCCTCAGTCTCCTCAGCCCTCCATGGGCAAAATAGGCTGCCTCCCGCTTAAAGAGATGCTCTGAAGAGGGCAGAGATGAGGCCACAGTGGGAAATGTACGAGGATGCCTGTCTGCTCAGGGAATGCAAGAGATTCTGGTGACATAAGCTGCCCTCACCACTCCCGAGCCTCCAGATGCAAGGACAGCTCTGTGGATTTCACGGAAGGGCACCTCTAGGTCTTCCCAGGAATGTTGAATGTTCACTAAAACAATGATCCACCCGTCCACACAAATATCTACCCATCCATCCATCCATCCACCCATCCATTCAAACATTCATCCATCTGTCCGTCCATCCATCCAAACATCCATCCATCCATCCATCCATCCATCCATCCTCCATCCATCCATCCATCCATCCGTCCATCTATCCATCCATATGTCCATCTGTCCGTCCGTCCGTCCATCCATCCATCCATCCATCCATCCATCCATCCACCAAAACATCTATCTGTCCACCTTTCCATCCAAACATCCAACCGTCCATCCATCCGTCTGCCCATCTGTCCATCCATCCATTCATCCATCAATCCATCCAAACATCTATCCGTCCATCCGCCTGCCTCTGCTCATCCACCCATTCAGCATTCCATCATTCAAATATCCATCCATCTAAATATCCATCCACCCCACTCATC
>NW_007047259.1:0-660 GCF_000164805.1 Carlito syrichta
CTTCTGATTCATGAGCATGGGGTATTTTTCCACTTGATCATGTCAGCTTTGATTTCTTTGAGCGGTGTTTTGTAATTTTCATTGTAAAGGTCTTTCACGTCTCTGGTTAGGAAGATGCCAAGGTATTTCATTTTTTTTGTGGCTATTGTGAATGGAATTGTGTTTTTTATTTGGGTTTCTGTTTCTTTATCATTGGTGTAGAGAAATGCGATTGTCTTTTGTACATTTATTTTGTATCCTGAGACTTTGCCAAAGGCTTTTATCAATGTAAGGAGGCCTTTGACAGATTCTCTTAGGTTTTCAAGGTACACCATCATATCATCTGCATAGAGAGATAACTTGACTTCCTCTTTTCCTATTTGAATACCTCTGATTGCCTCCTCTTCTCTGATTGCTCTAGCCAGGACTTCCAATACTATGTTGAACAGGAGGGGAGAGAGTGGGCATCCTTGTCTAGTTCCAGTTTTCAGGGGAATTGGTTCCAATTTTTGTCCATTTAGGAGTATGCTGGCTGTGGGTTTCTCATAGATGGCTTTTACTATTTTGAGGTATGTTCCCCGTATGCCTAGATGTTCATGGGTTTTTATCAAGAAGGGGTGCTGGATTTTATCAAAAGCTTTTTCTGCATCTAATGATATGATCATGTGGTTTTTGTTTTGA
>NW_007047260.1:0-1795 GCF_000164805.1 Carlito syrichta
GATTATATTGTAACACATATGAATTGATGGTTTCATTATGAGTCTTTCAAATTAACTTCTTAAAATGTTCCACCACAGCAGTCTTATAAATTCTGTTTAATTACATCTGTAAATATCATGTGTGGCATAGCATCCAATAAAGACAAATCAAATTGTCTCCAGGTTGTATGTGTCCTTTTTTCCATGAGTCAAAAGGATGTTTATTCCACAGCAATAAATTGTCACTTGTTAATAAAGTCTGAATTAAAGTGACTTTACTACAGAAACGGTGACTTTTCAACTTTGGTGGGTCTGGTTTAGTTTTCTGTGGCCAAGATGGTGGCCTGCTGACAGAGCTTCTGGAATGTTTTTCCTCGTTCTTCCCTCTGGCTGCAGCGGGGTGAACTCTCTTCTCAAAATCACTTGCCCAGAGCATGTCAGGGCCGAATCCTTCCTGCGTCCTCTTTTTCTAGATGGACTGCATGAGCCTGTCTGTTATAAATTGGCCACGTTCTAGCTGCCATGGTAGGTTTTTTTGCTGTGACGTTGCAAAGCAAATATTTTGTTTTCCTTTACTGTGTAGATAATAAGGAAAACAACAATAGCAACAACAAGGGGCAGTAACAGGAGGAAACATCCCTGTGGGGACATTGCCAGTTCCTCTTGTGTCTTAATCAGATACATCTGGCTTCACTGTCATTGCTGACAGCCCAGAAAGCCCCAAGGAATACCCCCCAGGTCCCTTTCACCAGCCCACCTCCCCTCCCACAGTGCCAGAGGAGCTTCCTTTTGTAGGTTCCAGAGAAAGTCTCACTCTGCAAAAGCAGAGAAACAGGCTGGGCATGTTTTCCTTTCTCTAAAATCAGTAAAAATAAAGGCAGATGTTTTCCTATGATTACGAATGTATGTGTTCCTTTACAAGTGTAATTTTGAAAGTTGTGTCCTGTTTGTTTTTGCCAGGAATCTGGAGGAGGATAGAGAAGGTGGCATCTGTAAATTGCCAGAAATGTGGAGGCAAAAGAAGAGCACTTTATCATAGGTTCTGGATATCCTTGGGCTGAAATAATTAATCAAATAATTTGTTAAGGATAAAAATACAGTCTACCCTTGGATTAAAAATAGAAAAACTTTGTTGGTATAGGAAGGGAAAAGGTGTAGTTTGTCAGCAACAAGTTTGGAAAAGAATTAGGGAGTCCAGTTTGCTTACTGTACAGGATATTCTGTGTTTAAGAAGCCAAAACTCAGCACGGACCTTGGCTTTGATCTTGTCCTCCACTCAAGTCTCAGGGCATCCTGCAAGAGCTCAGGTCTCATGTGGTCCATCCCACAGAGCAGGGAACGTTCGGTGGTTGACCACCCCCTGGCCTATGATGGACTCTGGTTGAACATACTGGTTTTAGTTGAACTAATTTGTTATTGCCATTTTTATCTTTTGAATATTATATTTCCATTTGTTGGGTATTTTAAGACTGTTTTATTGGCTATTTTAGTTTCACTTTCTTTGACTCTGTTTTTGAAATAACAAGAATGAAAATAATGGTAAGGACCATCTACACACGAAGTGCTCATTTTGGGAGCCTCATTCCACCACTAGTTAGTATTGCAGCCTCCCACAGGAAATACCCTCATCTCTTCCAAAATCAGCAGATTGCAGTTAATACTCAACTCAGCCTATGGCACAAGACATGCCATGACAATTCACTGTCAAATATTTCCTTCTCTCTTTTTGCATGAAACAACCATTCCATGTTGTGAAAATAAGAAAGTAGTGGCAAGAAGGTACTTGAGAGATGTTAAATATTGCATTGGTTCTGGG
>NW_007047261.1:0-706 GCF_000164805.1 Carlito syrichta
GCCAGTTAGCTAGCTAGTTAAGTCAGCCAGCTAGAAAGCTAGATAGCTTGGTTGCTTTCTAGTAATGTCAGCTGGATAGCCAGCTAGGTAGTCAGCTAACTAGTTAAGTCAGCTAGCAAATCAACTTGTTCCTTAGCTAAATATTTGGCTAGCAATTCAACTAGCTGGTCATCTAACTAGTGGGATCGCTTGCTTTCCATCAAGTAAGCTAACTAGTTGGCTCCTTTGCCTGCCAACTGGTCAGCAAACTAGTCAGCTTGATCGCCAGACAACAGGTCAACTAACTTGTTGGCTCACTCACATGCAACAGGTTAGTTAGTTAGTCGGCTTGCTTGCTAGCCAACTAGTTAAGTCAGCTCACCAGTCGGGTAATTCGCCAGCTGACTAGTTAAGGCAGCTCGCCTGTCACCTTACTTGCTGGCTGACTAGTTAAGTCAGCTCACCAGTCTCTCCCTTGCCAGCCGACTAATTAAGTCCTCTTAGCAGTCGGCTCACTCACCAACTGACTAAAATCAGTTGAACAGTCAGTTCACTTGCCAGCCAACTATTTAAGTCAACTGACAAGTCTGCTCACTCACCGGTTGACTAGTTAAGTCAGCTGACCTGTCGGCTCACTTGCCGGACATTAGTTAAATCAGCACACCTGTCCCCTCACTCGCCGGTTCGACTAGTGAAGCCAGCTAACGAATCGGCAGAATGGTTGGCC
>NW_007047262.1:0-912 GCF_000164805.1 Carlito syrichta
ACTTACATTTACTACTATTACAAAAGAAGATTCAGTTATTGATAGACTATGAACACAAAGGCCAGCACAAGGAGATTAACAACCTCATTCTATTTCTCTGCTGAGACAATCTTAGAATAACACATTCAGGCCATTATGTGGCAGTAGAAGAAAAAAATACAGAAAAAAATAGCCAAAGCTATCCCTAGTGGAAAATTTATAGTGTTTAACGCCTAACATTAAAAAGACTGAAAGATCACATATTAACAACTTACAGTCACACACACTTCAAGGCAGTAGAAAAAAATAAACAAAACACAACACTAGCAAAAGAAAACAAATAATGAAGATTAGAGCAAAACTACATACAATTGAAAAAAGATAAATAAAATAATTTTTCTCTTAAAAAATATTTAAAAAATTGATAGACCACTAGCCAAATTGATTAAGAGAAGGAGAAAAGATTTAATTGAGGTCAATCCGAAATGAAATGGATACATTACAACCAATACCGTGGACTACAACAGATAATTTAAGGTTGTTATGAACAGTTCTGTGCTAACAAACTAGACAATCTAGAAGAAAAGAATAAAATCTTGAAACTTCCAATGCTCCCAAACTTGAATCAGGAAGAAATAGAAACCCTAACAGACCAATAATGAGTAGCAATGAATCAGCAATTAAAGTCTTCCTCCCCTCCCAAGAACAAAAATCCAGGACATGATGGATTCACAGCTGAATTCTACCAATAGTTACATAACTCTACAAATACACTGCAGAGCAGAAAATGTACTTACAGTGTTCCGTGGTTAGGCTGGATCCTGATCTCATGGCTGAGGAGATGTGGCCAAAGTCTTAGAAATATGATCCAGGTGCCCAGGAAAACGCATCTCCTGAAAGCCCTGGTCTCACTCCACCCCCGATGCGGCCAGA
>NW_007047263.1:0-596 GCF_000164805.1 Carlito syrichta
ATTACATCTTTCACTTAAAACTTTACAAAAGATAATTTTCTGGATTCCTAAATTCTACCAGGCCCATGTTACCTCAATTGTTTAGAAACAATACAAGTATGTAAGCAAAGAAATACATGGGAAGAGATTCACTTTTATCTGTTTAATCCTACCTGAAATTGTATCCTACCTGAATATAATTTCATTGTTTCAGTTTTCCAAGAGAAAAGCAGCAGCAGCAGCACAGTGGACACGGTCAGAGTGGTGGCCCCACAGCTATTCAGCCATGTGCAGAGTTTGTTTAATCCATGCACAACAAGGATGCAGTAACCCATGCTGGAAAACAGGGAGAAAGAAACAGGATTACTTTAGGGGTGAAATGGATTCCCCTGAGCATTGCCTCTTATATAACTATCAATTAAAGCTTGTCCTGTGTTAGAGAAATAAATACAAACTCCCCCATCATAGACAATATTAGCCTGCTAGTTCTCTTATATGTTACACTAGCATGTTTGATATTTCTTTGATGTTATTGTGAGAATAAAAGTTTCTTCATGTAGGTTCAAAGTGCCCTGGATTTCAGCAGCTCATGCATCATGAGAAATCACACGTGTATG
>NW_007047264.1:0-819 GCF_000164805.1 Carlito syrichta
ATGGTGTACCTTGAAAACCCAAGAGAATCTGTCAAAGGCCTCCTTACATTGATAAAAGCCTTTGGCAAAGTCTCAGGATACAAAATAAATGTACAAAAGACAATCGCATTTCTCTACACCAATAATAAACAAACAGAAACCCAAATAAAAAACACAGTTCCATTCACAATAGCCACAAAAAAAATGAAATACCTTGGCATCTTCCTAACCAGAGACGTGAAAGACCTTTACAATGAAAATTACAAAACACTGCTCAAAGAAATCAAAGCCGACATGAACAAGTGGAAAAATATCCCATGCTCATGGATCGGAAGAATCAACATTGTGAAGATGTCCATCTTACCTAAGGCAATCTACAAATTCAATGCAATACCCATTAAATTACCAACAACATTCTTCTCAGACCTAGAAAAAACAACACAGGAATTCATATGGAAACACAAACATCCAAGAATAGCCAGAACAATCCTCAGCAAAAAAAACAAAGCAGGTGGTATCACAATACCAGATTTCAAACTTTACTATAAAGCTACAATCATCAAAACAGCTTGGTATTGGTACAGGAACAGGCATATAGATCAATGGAACAGAATTGAGATTCCAGAAGCAAAACCTCAATTTCTCAACCAACTCATCTTCGACAAAGCCCCCACCACCTACCAATGGGGAGAGGAGAAGCTATTCAGTAAATGGTGCTGGGAAAATTTGCTGACCACATGCAGAAGATTGAAACAGGACCCCTATCTATCCCCATGCACAAAGGTTAACTCCAAATGGATCAGAGACCTAAATGTAAAACCTCAAACCATAAGAACCTTA
>NW_007047265.1:0-940 GCF_000164805.1 Carlito syrichta
AGGGGAGGTATCTCTTGAGCCCAGTAGTTTGAGACAAGCCTGAGCAGCATAATGAGAGTCCATCTCAAAAAATAAAAATAAAAATAAATAGCTATTAAATAATATAGTTTATTACGGGTTAAAGACTAAAGTATCTTGCCAACCACTGGAAATAAGCTCAACAAAAAGAACAGGAAAGCAGAAACATTATGCTATGCTAGATACAAACTAAAAATTAAGAATATCGATAAGTAATTTGATATCATCTAGAGTAATCCAAAATCATTAGAAATATTTCTAAACATATCAAACACGGGAAGGTAGTCCAAAAGTTATCTTGAACATGAATGATGAAAAGAACTACTTGAAGCCAAAAAGATATAACAGAGAAATCAAATTAGTTTCTTATTACAATATTTGAAAAAAAAATTCACCCCTAAACTATATTTTGTTCAAGTAGCTATATGTGACAAATTTGTAAAAGTAAAGACACTCCAAGAGAGAAAATAACTAAAGCTTACCAGTCAGTAGGGACAAATATAAAATGCTATTACAAATCCAGAAAGGTCCCAAAAGTCACTAAAGGTTATTTCTGTGAATACAGAAGATACAGCAATGAGAAAGCCATCTAGTGTGCCATCTCCCTTGAAATGAGATCCCCCTCTCCCAAATTCCCTGAATCACCACTTTTTTATTATCAAGCCAGAAACTTTTGAGCTAAGATATGAAAAAGTACCTTTGGTTATGACTTATTTTAAAGAAGCACAAGTTGTGATGTGAAGTAGAGAACAGAAAGTTAACTCCCTAGAGAACTAAGGTTATGCTAATGTATGGCTGAAATGTTGACATGCATCTTATTTACTGTCAGCATGCAATGTAGTCAAATGTGAGCATACCAAATTAAAAAAATACACCCAATAACTCAGTAAAACTGATGCAATAAAATTCCAGAAAATCAAAT
>NW_007047266.1:0-439 GCF_000164805.1 Carlito syrichta
AGCCAGCTAAGTCAGTTAGATAACTAGTTAACTTACTAGATAAATCAGCTAGTGAAGTCAGTTCAATAACTAGTTATCAAACTAGTTAAGACAGCTAGTGAAGTCAGTTAGATAACTATTTAGCTAACTAGTTATGTCAGCTGGGTAACTAGTTAATTCAAGTAGTTAAGACTGCTGGCTTTCTAGTTAATTCAGCTAGCTAAGTCAGCTAGTAGACTAGTTAGCTAACTAGTTGAGTCAGCTAGTTACATCTACTAGCTAAGTAGTTAAGCCAGCTGGTTAAGTCACCTCTATATCTCATTGGCTAATGAGTTAAGCCAGTTCGTTAAGTAAGCTCGCTAGCTCATTGACTAATTAGTTAAACCAGCTGGTTTACTCAGCCTGCTAGCTTGTTGGCTAAACTAATTAAACCCAGCCCAGTTAAGTCACCTCGCTAGCA
>NW_007047267.1:0-1033 GCF_000164805.1 Carlito syrichta
CGTTTGTATGTGGAGAACTTACTGTAAGTTGCAGGAATATGCTAATCAGAGTGGAGAGAAGTCACAACTGCTATTACCTGGGGAGACCAAGGATGTGCTCTCCAGAATAGGTAAGCTCTGCCTCTTGGCAAAAGTTAGCATACATGTACACACACGAATGCCCACATATGTACACCATAAAGCCTGTTTTAGTCATAAAGCCTCAGCTATGTCATCTGACAGAAGTCATCAACCTGTGGGTTGGGAAGTGAAAAACCAGTGAACACCCCACACAGGTACTCTGCACATTACATGGTTCATTCTAGGCACAGTTTGACTACTCCTTCCTAATGAAATGAAGGACTAAGGTAACCTTACAGTGATAATTCATTTTGATGCATCTATTGTCTTTCTGTGACCTTCAAAGTTACCAAAGTATTAACTGCCATAAAGATGTTTTGCTGCTCGGTCACACCTTTCTCTCTGGACTTAGAAAGGGACTACAGGTAATAAAGAAAACAGCTGAGGCTGAAATCTACAACAATATTTGCCACAAGAACACCAACCCCCCAGCCATTTTAAGTTTTTCCTTCCTGGAACACCAGTTACACCTCCCTTTATGCCTCATCACTTTGTGTTTGGAACAATTCTGGAACTATTCATGAATGACTTCACATCATAACATACAAAGAGTACCCAGATAAGGGCTGGACACAGTATCCCTCAAAGCCTGTGGTACAGACCTGGAGGCACAGAAATGCAAGGAGGCTTCCTGGTAGAACATCCACAAGTTCCCTAGGAGGACCTACAACTGAACACTGAGAGATGGACAAGTGCCTGAGAGACTGCAAATTCAGCCACACCTCTCTCCCCAGGTCACACTCAATACCCACAAAACCACTCTCTGCCCTCTTTACCATCCCCCCAAAGAGTCAGTTAAGGGCTTCTTCTCACATTCCCAATGTGAAGAAGGGTGCCACCATTCATTCTACACTCAAGTTGACACCACCTGTTATCCTTCAACACTGGCAGGTTCTTTCATGTGCCACATCAA
>NW_007047268.1:0-749 GCF_000164805.1 Carlito syrichta
TCTGTCTAGGAGTTGGTCTTCTCATTTGTTGTCTTGCGGGGGTTCTCTGAATCTCTTGTGTTTGAATTTTTGTATCACTGATTAGATAAGGGAAATTTTCTTGAATGATCTCGTGGAAAGTTTGTTCCAATGTGGTCTCTGTTTCTCTTTCTGCCTCAGGGAGTCCGATTATTCTTAGGTTAGGCCTCTTGAGGTAGTCACTCATCTCTTGAAGGTTTTGTTCTGTCTTTTTTAGCTTATTTTCTGTGTTTTTAAGAGTTTGGGTTATTTCTATATTTTGGTCCTCAAGCTCTGAGATTCTTTCTTCTGCTTGGGTAATTCTGCTTTCCATGCTTATCAATTTGTTATTTATTTCATTCACAGTATTCTTTATTACTGTTATCTCAGATATCAGCTCCTTCCTAGTTTCTTCTTGTGTCTCCTCAATTCTTTTTAGTCTCTCCATTATTGTTTTGATATCTACATTTGCATTTTGAGACCCTTCATTCTGGGGACTTTTCATTGTTTGTATTCCAAAGTCAATTTTCTCAGTGTCTGCTCTCCCAGGCGTCTGGGAGAGACCCATACTCTTCTTTTGGTTTTTCTTCATTTCTGTAGATTTTTCTCCCTTTACCCCTTTCCCTCCCCCTCTTCAATTCTGTTTTTGAGGGAAGGTGGGGTTGTTTTTATTTCTCTTCTGCATGACCTGTTCTTCCTTATGAGGGTCTTCTGGTTTTGTTCACTTTTCCCTCTGCTTTACAGTCTGTCTA
>NW_007047269.1:0-754 GCF_000164805.1 Carlito syrichta
CTACATTAACATGGTTGCATGTAGAAAACTAAATTTTTATCAACACCAAATTGATGCTTACCCCAATATGACTTTATATAATATGATAAAAGAGGTAAAACAATACTACTTTTTTAGGAATACATACAATTATGTTAAAATTAGGTTAAAATATAATATCCTGATAATTAAGTTAATATTTACCTTCATCTAAATGCCAGAAATTTTGCTTCTTTAGACAGATATTAAGCACAAAAAGGACAATTTTTTAATTATTTTAATAAACTTCCTCTATTAAAAAATTAAGTCTCAGCCGGGTACAGTGGCTCAGCCTGTAATCCCGTGCCTTTTGGAGGCTGAGGTGAGTGGATTTCCTGAGCCCACGGGGTCGAGACCTGTCTGGTCAGTGAGACCTCATCTCTACAATAAATCAAAAAATCAGCCAGGCGTGGTAGCACATGCCTGTAATTCTGGCTACTTGGAAGGCTGAGGCAGAAGTATCGCGGAGCCCAGCATGTCAAGGCTGCAGTGGTCGGGAGCAGCCACTGTACTCCAGTATGGGTGACAGAGTGAGACTCCAACTCAAAAAAAAAAAAAATTAAGGCTCTATGATTGTAAAAGTAGAGAATATAATTAAGAAACACATATCCCTTTATTAGTGAATATAGAAAAGGCCAAAATGCAATCAATTGCTAATTCTAACAATATGCAAATATGTATTGTTGAATTTAACTTGCTTTTTGCTATGTTTTGTTATGCCTGTGTTCATCAGTGA
>NW_007047270.1:0-644 GCF_000164805.1 Carlito syrichta
CCCGGAAGCTGATTTAGTTATCCTAGGACATGGTCAGGCACCCAGATTTTTTAAAGCACTGGGAGACTGTAACAGACAACCTGGACTGAGAGCCATCACACGACTGAAAAGTAGTTACAGGTGATTTCGGCCTCATCCAAGTCAGTGAATGTTTCTCATCTGTCTCTACTTTCAGCTGCAGTGGTGGGTAGAAGTCACCATACAGGAGCAGTAATTTTTCTTTTCTCACAAATAATTCCATAATCTTGGCAAAAGGGAAAAGGAGCAGAAAAATCTGTGTGCAGGTAAGAGCTCTTAGAATACAAAAGTGAGTTACGATAACTAAGATGTGAAAATTTTACAGGAAAAGAAAAACTGGAGGAGAAAGTATGAGTTAGGGAAATACTGATAGGAAAAGAATTAAGAGAAATCACGGTATGCGAAATTGGCTGCCATACAAATACCTTTCCACTGTGGACCAGTTTGAATTGGGTCTATGCATTAGAATGTAAACCCACTTATTAGACAAATTAAGAAAATATCTCTAAACAGTATTAGTCTTAAAATTAACATATGTTGGGAGGTGTTATGTATTTAAAGAAAATCTGGGCCAGGCGTGGTGGCTCATGCCTCTAATCCCAGCACTTTGGGAGGCCCAGATGGGA
>NW_007047271.1:0-681 GCF_000164805.1 Carlito syrichta
TTATTGCATTGTTATGTGAAAGCATCATTGTGCCAGAACACATTGCAATCTGCTAGAACATTCCTCAAGTAACCTGTTCACTCATTGTCTTCTTTTCCACAAGCATATTTAAACAACTGCTAAGAGTCAGATATTAGGTCAATAGAAATATTAACTCATCAACAGGTCCTTCTTTCAGAATATCATGGGGAGTATTTTTTTTCTCTGAAATGATGGAATGCTCATTTGAATCATGTTTGTGTGTTTGAGAAACATTAAAATAATCTCTTAGAAGGATAGCTTCTTTTTTAACTTTTGTAAACATGACAGAAAAAATTCAATAATTTTAAAAAATAGCTTGAAGATATGGGGAAGCTTGGTTTTTAATTTTAGCCCTGCCACTTAAAATAGAGTGTTCTCAGGAAAGTTACTGAACTCTAGTTTTTCATGTGTAAAAAAATGAAAAATATAGACCAGGTACGGTGGCTCACCTGTAATCCCAGCGCTTTGCAAGGTAAAGGTGAGAGGATTGCCTGAGCCCAGAGGTTTGAGAATGGCCTGGAAAATTTGGTGAGAACTCATCTCTAAAATAAATAAAAAATTAGCCGGGCATGGTGGAGTGTGCCTGTGGTTCCAGTTACTTGGAAGGCTGAGCCCAGCAGGTCGAGCCTGCAATGACCATGAGTGTGTCGCTGCACTCTA
>NW_007047272.1:0-327 GCF_000164805.1 Carlito syrichta
TGCAAAAATCCTCACCGAGATTCTAGTAAATTGGATCCAAAAACACATCTCAAAAATCATCCACCATGACCAAGTAGGCTTCATTCCAGGATGCTGGGCTGGTTCAACTTTTGCAAGACAATAAATGTCATTAAATACATTAACAGATGTAAAAACAAGAACCACCTAATCGTCTCATTAGATGCAGAAAAAGCTTTTGATAAAATCCAGCATCTCTTCTTGATAAAAACCCTTAAACACCTGGGTAGAGAAGGAACATACCCCCAAATAGTAAGCACCATCTACGACAAACCCACAGCTAACATATTGCTAAATGGACTGAAACTG
>NW_007047273.1:0-673 GCF_000164805.1 Carlito syrichta
CCAACGAGTGAGCTGACACATCCGATGATCTGTCAGCTGGCATGTGAGTCAAGTAGTTTTCTGTATGATTGGCAGGCAAGAGAGACTTCTAGTTAGCTGACCTGATGGAAAGCAAGGGATCCCACTAGTTAACTGACCAGTTACCTGAGTTGCTAAGTGACTAGTTAGCTAAGTAACTAGCTGATTTGCTAGCTTACTTAACTATCTAGCTGACTAGCTACCTGAATTAACTAGATAGTTGACAAGCAACCTGACTAGCTAGCTGAATTAACTAGGTACCTTAATAATTAGCTGACATGCTAGCTCACTTAACTAGCTAGCTGGCTAACTAGCTGACTTAACTAGCTGACTAGCTAGATGGCTGGTTGGCTACACGGCTAGCCACCAGTATTAACTAGCTAGCTACCTGGCTGGTTAGCTGGCTAGACAACCGGTTAGCTAGCCAGCGGGCTGGCCACCTGGCTAGGCAACTGGCTTAAATGGCCAGCCAGCAGACTGGACATAGGGATAGCCAGCCGACTTAACTACCCAGACTTCCTGCTGGTCAGCCAGCTAACCAGCTGGCTTAACTAGCTGGCAACCTACCTGACCAGCCTGCTAACAATGTGGCTTAACTTGCCATCCACCTAGCTAGCCAGCCGTATACCAGCTGACTTAACTAGCTGACAACTGG
>NW_007047274.1:0-774 GCF_000164805.1 Carlito syrichta
TCCTTCCCACTTGTTCCCTTTCGTGTATCTTACGCTCTACAGGGTGACTGCTTTGGCGTGCGGCTTGTCAACCTCTCCCATGCGGGTATGCTCATCTCCCCTGTGCCACAATGAGGGATCTGAGACATTCACAGTTACTTGTGGGAAGGCATTATGTGTGACCCGGGGGAATTCTGAATTGCTCTTTCTTGACACCCTCTCCTGTCAGGGAAAGCAATGAGACTGTGGATTGCTGGTGGGAGTGGCCTTTCTTAGGCCTGGGGTGCACGGGCACCTTCCTGGCTTAAGTCTGTGCCCAAGGTGTGCTGCAGTGTCACCTCTTTGCTGTGACTATTATTCTTCATTGCCGCCTGCTGTAACACCTCATTCTCACTCTTTCCCCTTGATTTGTGTTCCTTTCCATAGAGGGCCTTTGCGTACGAGCGTGAAACCTCCGTGTTTCACGGAAAGAAATCTGCAAGGCATAGTGCCGCAATGAGTGACACAAGTGCTCCCAGTCACGAGCAGGAGAGCATTATGTGTGGATGGGGAGAATTCTAAGTTGTTTTTCCCTATGGCGTTTAAACCTAATAAGGACTACCAAGGCTGTGCCGTTTTCATTGCCGAGTAAGCACGGAGAGCCTCTGTTACACTGGGGGTGAAGCTGGGTCTTCCTGGGGACACGCTATTGAAGCCTGCGCTGCACTGCACTTCATTGGCAGTCTGTATACACTGGCTTTGTGCGTGCTCTCCTCCCTGATTCTCAGAGCTCTCCTGTATATGCACTATACTAAG
>NW_007047275.1:0-733 GCF_000164805.1 Carlito syrichta
CGTGCCAATCGGTCAGTAAACTAGTTGTCTTGCATACCAGCCAGTAGGTCAACTAACTTTTTGGCTCGCTCACAGGCCAACAGGTCTGCTAACGAGTTGGCTTGCTTGCCAGCTGACTTGTTAATTCTGCTCACTGGTCGGTTCACTAGCCCGCCGATTAGTTATGGCAACACATGTGTCGGTTCACTCACCAGCATACTAGTTACTTCGCTGACAAGTCAGCCTTCTCACTGGCCAACTAGTTAAGTGAGCTCACCTGTCTACTCACTCACTGACTAATTAAGTCAGCTAAATTTTCAGCCAACTAGCTGGCCAACTAGTTATGTCAGCTAACCAATCGGCCGACTAGTGGGCCAACTTCTCAGCCAACAAGTTAGGTCAGCTAAATAGATGGCTGACTACTTAGGTCAGCTAACTAGTTGACCAACTAGTCGGCAGACTAATTAGGCGAGCAAACTACCCAGCCAAATACTTACCCGAATTAACTATGGGGTCCACTAGTCAGCTAACTATTTAAGCAATCTAAATAGTCGGCTGATTAGTTGGCCAACATGTTAAGCCAGCTAGCAAGTTGGTCGGGTAGTCAACCAACGTGTTAAACCAGCTAGCTAGTCGGTCGACTCATCAGCCAACAGTTTAAGTCACCTAGCAACTCAGTTAACCAACTAGTTAAGTCAGCTAGTTAACTAGTTTAAAACTAGTTAAAACAGTTAGCTAACTCATTAACCAACTC
>NW_007047276.1:0-10134 GCF_000164805.1 Carlito syrichta
TAGCTAGACAGCTGACATTCCAGGTAATTACCTAGCTAGCAAGCTGCCAAGCCAGATGACTTAACTTGCTCACTTAACTAGCTAAACAGCTGGCTAGTCATCTGAATTAACTTCCTGACTATCTGGCTAGATAGTTATGTCAGTTAGTTAAGTCAGCTGCCTAGCCAGCTGCCAAGCACGGAAGCTTGCTAGTTAACGGAGCTGGCTAGGTAGTTGGTTACCTAGTTAAGTAAACTAGTTTAAGTCAGCTCGCTGGCCAATAGGTTAGCTAGGTAAGTCGGTATATAAGTCAGCTGGCAAGCCAGTGGGTTATGTAGGTAGGTAGCTAGTTAAGTCAGATGGTTAGGCATCAGGCTATTTAGTTATGTCAGCTAGTGAAGTCAGCTGGCTTTCCAGCTGTCTAGCCAGGTAGCTAGCTAGTTAAGTCTGCTGGCTAGCCAGCTGGCTACTTCGTTATGTCACTTAGTTAAGTCAGCTGGCTGGCCAACTGACTTCACTAGCTGACAACCAGCTAACCAGCTGGCTGGCCAGCTGACTTAAATACTAGCTACCTAGCTAGCCACTAGGAAGCCAACAGATTAACTAGATGACTTAACTAGCTAGTCCATTGGTAGCAAGCTGACATAACTAGCTTGCTACCTTGCTAGCCAGCTGGCTATCCAGCTGACTTAACTAGTTGACTTAAGCAGCTAGCCTGCTAGCTAGACAGCTGACTCAACTAGATGAGAGAACTAGTGTGGCAGCTGGCTAGCAAGCTGACTTAACTAGCTGTCTACCTACCTAGCTAGCTGGCTAGTCAGCTGACTTAACTAGCTGGCTTATATAAGTAGCCAGCTGGCTAGCCAAATGACTTAACTAGCTGCCTTAAATACCTGGCCTGCTCACTAGTCAGCTCAAATAACTAGCCTGCTTTATTGCTAGCCAACTGGCTACCCAGCTGACATCACTACCTTTTTAACTAGATAGCAAGCTGGCTAGACAACTGACTTAATGGACTGACTTAACTACCTAGAAATCTGGTAAGCTAGCAGACTAAACTTGCTGACATAACTAGCTGGCCAGCTGGCTATCCAGCTGACTTAATTGCCTAGCTACCTAGCTACCCAACAGCCTAGACCACTGACTTCATATCTGACTTAATGAAGTAGCCAGCTGGCTAACCAGCAGACTTAGCTAGCTAGCTAGCTACCTAGACAACTGGATAGCCAGCTTACTTAATTAGTTGACTTAAATAGCTGACCTGCTTGGTAGTCACCTGAATTAACAACCTTACTAAATAACTAGCTACCTGGCTAGCCAGCTGACTTAAGTAGCTTACTTAACTAGCTAGCCAGCTGTCTAGCCAGCTGACTTAAGTAACAAGCTACCTAGTAAGCCAGCTGGCTAACCAGTTGACTTAAATGGTGCCTTAACTAGCTAACCAGTGGGCTAGACAGCTGATTTAACTATCTAGCTACCTATCTAGCCAGCTGTCTAGCCAGGTGACTTAACTAGTTGACTTACTAGATAGCCAGCTGAGTAGCAGGCTGACTTAACTGCCTAGTTTCCTAGCTAGCCAGCTGGATAGCCAGCTGACTTAATTTTCTAGCTACCTCCATAGCTAACTAGTGGGCTGGCCACCAGGATAGCCAGCTGGTTTAAATAGCCAGCTGGCTGGCTGGACATTCAGATAGCCAGTCATCTTAACTAGCCAGATACTCTGCTGGTCATCTGGCTAGCAAATCAGCTTAACTAATTGGCCAAATAATTGATCAGCCTGCTAACGAGCCAGTTTAAATTGCCAGGCAACTAGCTAGCCAGCTGGCTATCTAGCCAACTTAACTAGATGACTTTACTAGATAATTATTTGGCTAGGCAGCTGGCTTAACTAGCTAGCCACCAATCTAGCCAGCTGGCTAGCGAGCTTACTTACTCACTGACTTAACTATCTAGCAAGCCGGCTAGCCAGCTGACTTAATTAGATAGCTACCTACCTAGCCAGGTGGCAAGCCAGCTGACTTAATCAACTATCCAGCTGGCTAGCCAGCTGACTTAACTAGCCAGCTACCTAGATAGCCAGTTGGCTAGCTACTTGAAATAACTAGCTAACTTAACCAGCTAGTCATCAGGTTAACCAGATGGCTCAACTAGCTGACTTAATTAGTTAGCCAGCTGGCTAACCAGCTGACTTAACTAGCAAACATCACTAGCTAGCCAGGTGGCTAGCCAGCTGACATAACTAGCTAGCTACATATGTATTCTGCTGGCTTGCCAGCTGACTTAACTACCTAGCTACCTAGCTAACCAGCTGGTTAATGAGCCGAATTAACTAGGTTACTTAACTAGTGAGTCAGCTGGATAGCCAGCTGACTTAAAAAACGAGCTACCCAGCTAGGCAGCTGGCTAGCCAGCTGACTTAACTACCTGACTTAACTAGCTAGCCAGCTGACTTTACTACCTGAATTAACTGGCTAGCCAGCTGACTTTACTAGCGAGATATCTAGCTAGCCAACTGAATTTACTAGTTGAAATAATTAGCTAGCTACCCAGCTAGCTCTCTAGCTAGCTACCTGACTTAACTAGATAAATGACTGAAATAACTAGTTGACTTAACTAGCTACCAAGCTAGACAGGTGACTTAACTAGCTGAAATAACTAACTACCCAGCTCTCTAACTTTTTAACTAGCTTTTTAACTAGCTAGAGAGCTGGCTAGCCAACCAATTAATGATGTGATTGACTAGCTTTTTAACTAGCTAGCGAGCTGGCTAGCCAACCAATTAATGATGTGACTTAACTTGCTGGCCGGCTGGTTAGCCAGCTGACTTAACTAGTTATTTAACGAAATAGGCAGGTGGTCAGCCAGGTGCCTAACCTAGCTGACATAACTAGTTATCCAACTGGCTAGCCAGAGGACCTAACTAGCTTCCTACTTCTTGAGCCACCTGTATAGCCAGCTGAATTAACTAGCTGACTTAATTAACCAGTCAGCTGGCTAGCCAACTGGCTTAACTAGGTCACTGCCTAGTTAGCAAGCTGGCTAGTCAGCTGCCTTTATTAGCTGTCATATCTAGCTGACCTGCTTTCTAGTAATTTGAATTAACTAGCTTGCTACATAAATAGCCAGCTGAATTAACTAGGTGACTTATCTAGCTAGCCAGCTGTCTTGCCAGCTGACTTAATTAGCAAGCTACCTATCTAGTCAGCTGACTAGTCTACTGACTTAACTAGGTGACTTAACTAGGTAGCCAGTTGGCTAGACAGTTGACGTCACTAGCTAACTACCCAGCTAGCAAGCTGGCTAGTCAGCTGGCTTAACTAGCTGACTTAACTAGCTAGCCAGCTGGCTATCCAGCTGAATTAATTAACTAACTACCTAGATAGCCTGCAGGTTAGCCAGCTGACTTAACTAGGTGACATAACAAAGTAGCCAACTGGCTAGGCAGCAGACTTAACTAGATAGCTACCCAGCTAGACAGCTGGATAGCCAGCTACTTAACTAGCTGACATAACTAGACGCCTGATGGCTAACCAGCTGACTTAACTAGCTCCCTACCTACATAGCCCGCTGTCTTGCCAGCTGAATTAACTTCCTAAATACCTAGCTTACCTGCTGTCCAGCCAACAGACTTAACTAGGTGACTTAAGTAGCTAGCCAGCTGGATAGCCAGCTGACTTTAATAGCTATCTATTTTGCTAGGCAGCAGTCTAGCCAGCTGACTTAACTAACTGATGCTACTAGCTAGCCAGCTGACTTAACTAGTTGATTTAACTAGCTAGTTACCTAGTTAGCCAGCTGACTTAACTAGATGATTTTACTAGCTGGCTACGTAGCTAGCCAGGTGACTTAACTAGCAGATTTAATTAAGTAGCTACATAGCTAGCTATCATATAGCTACCTCACTTATCTAGTTGACTTTACTAGCTAGCTAGCTGACATATCTAGCTGACTTAACTAGGTAACCACCTTGCTATTCAGGTGACTTTACTAGCTAAAATAACTAGCAAGCCTGCTTGCTACTCATCTGATGTAACTAGCTTTTTAACTAGCTAGCCAGTTGGCTAGACAACTGACTTAACATGGTGACATAACTAGCTAGCCAGCTGACTTAACTAGGTGATTTTGCTAGCTGCCTACATAGCTAACCATCCTACTTAACTAGCGAATTTAATTAGGTAACTACGTAGCTAGCTATCATATAGGTACCTCACTTATCTAGCTGACTTTACTAGCTAGCTAGTTGACATATCTAGCTGACTTAACTAGGTAACCACCTTGCTATTCAGGTGACTTAACTAGCTGAAATAACTAGAAAGCCTGCTTGCTACCCATCTGATGTAACTAGCTTTTTAACTAGCTAGCCAGCTGGCTAGACAACTGACTTAATGTGGTGATGTAACTAGCTAACCAGCTGACTTAACTAGGTGATTTTACTAGCTGGCTACATAGCTAACCATCCTACTTAACTAGAGGATTTAATTAGGTAGCTACGTAGCTAGCTATCATATAGCTACCTCACTTATCTAGCTGACTTTAAAAGCTTGCTAGTTGACATATCTAGCTGACTTAACTAGCTAGCTACATTTCTATTCAGGTGACATAACTAGCTGAAATAACTAACGAGCCAGCTAGCTACCCATCTAATGTAACAATTTTTAACTAGCTAGCCAGCTGGCTAGACAACTGACAACGTGGTGACGTAACTAGCTAGCCAGCTGGTTATCCAGCTGGCTAAACTAGCTGACTTAACTAGCTGGCCAGCTAGCTAGCCAGCTGAATTAATTGCCTCGCTACCTAGCAAGCCAGCAGCTTAGCCAGCGGACTTTCCAAGCTGACTTAATGAAGTAGCCAGCTGGCAAGCAAGCAGAATTTACTACTTAGCTACCTAGCTAGACAGCTGGATAGCCAGCTGCCTTCACTAGCTGACATAACTAGATAGCCTGATGGCTAGCCAGCTGACTTAACTAGCTGACATAACTAGATGGTCTGATGGTTAGTCAGCTGACTGAACTAGCTACCTACCTACATAGACTGCTGGCTTGCTAAAGGACTTAACTTCATAACTATCTAGCTAACCTGTTGACCAGCGAGCTGACTTAACTAGATGATTTAACTAGCTATCCAGCTGGCTAGCCAACTGACTGAACTAGCTAACTACCCTGTTAGGGAACTGGCTAGCATGCTGATTTAACTAATTGACTTAACTAGTTGGCCAGCTGATTTGACTAGTTGACTTAACTAGTCATCTACCGAGCTAGCCAGCTGACTTAACTAGCTGACTGAACTACCTAGCTACCTTGCTAGCCAGCTGGCTGGCTAGCTGACTTAACTAGCTGACTTCACCAACTAGCCAGCTGTCTGGCCATCTGACTTAATGAACTGACTTAACTAGCGAGCCAGCTGACTGGTTAGCTGAATTAACAAGCTGATGCAACCAGCTAGCTAGATTGTTGACCAGCTGACTTAACTAGCTAGCAACCTATCTAGCCAGCTGGGAAGCCAGCTGAATTAAGTAGCTATACAGCTGGCTATACAGCTGACTTAAGTAGTTTGCTCCCAAGCCAGTCAGCTGGCTAATGAGCTGAGTTAACGAGTTGACTTAACCAGCTAGTCAACTGGCTAACCAGCCAACTCAACAAGCTGACTTAATTAGTTAGCCAACTGTTTAGACAGCTGACCTAACTAGCTCTCTACCTAGGTAGCTTGCTGCTTAACAAGCTGACTTAACTAGCCGACTTATTTAGCTAGCCTGCTGACTAGCCAACTCACTTAACTAGCTTGTTACCTACTTAGCCCGCTGGCTTCCCAGCTGATGTAACTACCTAACTACCTAGATAACCCTGTGGCTAGTGAGCTGACTTAGCTAGGTTATTTAATTAGCTAGTTAACTAGCTAGCCAGGTGACTTAACTAGCTAGCTTACCAACTAGGCAGCTGATTAGTCAGCAAACTTAACTTGCTGACTTAAAGAGCTAGCAAATTGACTTAACTAGCTGAATTATATATCTAGCTACCTAGCTAGCCACCTGGATTAACTAGCTGGCTTAACTAGCTAGCTACTTAGACAGTTATCTAGCTAGCCAGCTGACTTAACCAGCTGACTTAACTAGCTAGCTACCTGACATAACTAGCTGACTTATAAAGCTAGCTTCCTAGCTAGCCAGCTGACTTAACTAGCTGAAATAACTAACCAGCCAGATGGCTAGCCATCTGATTAACTAGCTTTTTAACTAGCTTACCTGCTGGATAGCAAACTGACTTAATTAGCTGAGTTAACTAGATAGCCATTTGGTTGCCAGGTGGCTTAACTAGCTGAATTATACAGCTATTCAGCTGGCTAGCCAGCTGCCTTAACTAGTTGGCTACCAATCTAGCCATCTGGCTATCCAGTTGACTTACTTAGCTGGCTTAAGCCAGCATGCTGACTAGCCATCTCACTTAACTACCTAGCTACCTACCCAGCCAGCCTAGCCTGCTGACTTAACTAGCGGACTTGAACAAATAGTCTCCTGGAAAATAAATTGACATATCTAGCCAGTTACCTATCTAGCCAGCTGGCTAGACATCTAACTAAACTGGCTGACTTAACCAGCTAGCCAGTTGGCTAGACAGCTGACTTAACTCACTGACATCACTAGTTAGCCAGGTAGCAATCTGGTTGCCTAAACTTTCTAGCTACCTACTTGCCAGTTGTTTTGCCAGCTCCCTTAACTAGCTGAATTAACCAACTAGCCTGCTGGCTAGCCAAATGACTTAACTAGCTCACTACCTAGCTAACCAGCTGGCTAGCCAGCTAAAGTAATGAGCTGACCTAACTAGCTAGCTACCTAGCTAGCCAGCTGCTTCACTAGCTAACAATCTGACTTACATAGTTAGCTGCCTAGCTAGCTAGCTGACTTAACCAGCTAGCTAACTAGTTAGCTTACTTGTCTAACGTGCTGGCTAGCTGACTTAATCATCTGACTTAACTAGTTAGCTAACGAGCTAGCTAGCTGACTCAACCAGCTGACTTAACTCACTAGGTAACTAGCTAGCTAGCTGACTCATCCAGCTGACTTTACTCGTTAAATAACTGTATAGCTAGCCTACTCAACCAGCTGACTCAACCCGTTTGCTCACTAGCTAGCCATCAAACTTAACCAGCTGATGTAACCCAATAGTTAACTAGCTAACTACCTGACACAACCTGCTGACTTAACCCATTAGCTCACTAGCTAGCTAAATGGCTAGTTAGCTGGCTAGCTTACTTAAACTGAGATCTAGCTGACTAGCTAGCTGACTTAACTAGTTAGCTGAATACTTAGCTGACTTGCTAGCTAACATAACTAGGTAACTGGCTAGCTAGGTGACTTAACTAGCTGACTAGCTAGTTGGCTGGATAGCTGGGTGGCAAGCTGATTTAATAGCTAGCTACTTGATTTGCTCAATGGCTAGCCAGCTGGCTTAACTAGCTAGCTACCTGGCTGGCTAGCTCTATAGGCAGTCAGCTAACTAGCTAGTGGGTGTCCAGCTAGTTATTCAGCAGGCTTAAATAGCCAGGCACCAGGATGGACAGTCGGATAGCCAGCTGGGTGAACTAGCCAGTAACCCTGCTGGTCAACTGGGTAGCCAGCCTGCTTAACTAGCTGGCCACCTACCTCACCAACCTGCTAACAAGTCAGCTTAAATTGCCAGCCAACTATCTAGCCAGGCGGCTAGCCGGCTGACTTAACTAGTTGTCTTAACTAGATAGTAATAAGGTTAGCCAGGTGGCTTAACTAGTGAGCCACCTCGATAGCCAGTCAGCTAGTCTGCTCACTTATCACGATGACATAACTAGCTAGCCCGCCGGCTATTCAGCTGACTTAACTACCTAGCTACCTAGCTAGACAGCTGTGTAGCGAGCTGACTTAACTAGCTGACATAACTAGATGCCAGATGGCTAGCCAACTGTGTTAACTAGCTAACTACCTACATAGCCCGCTGGCTTGCCAGCCAACTTAGCTACCTAATGAACTAGCTAACTTGCTGGCCAGCGAGCTGATTTAACCAGGTGACTTAACTAGCTAGACAGCTGGCTAGCCAGACAACTTAACTAGCTAGATATCCCACTAGGTAGCTGGCTAGTCAGCTGATTTAACTATCTGACTTAACTAGCTAGCCAGTTGACTCAACTAGCTGACAAATAGTTAGCTGCCTAGCTAGCCAACTGACTTAACTAGCTGACTTAATTAGCTAGCTACCTAGCTAGCTATCATATAGCTAACTGAAAACCTGCTGACTTAACTAGATAGCTACCTGACATATCTAGCTGACTTAACAAGCTAGCTACCTAGCTGACCAGCTGACTAAACTATCTGTAATAACTAGCAAGCAAGCTGGCTACCAATCTGACATAACTAGCTTTTTAACTAGCTAGCAAGCTTGCTAGAAAACTGACTTAATTAGCTAGCCAGCTGGTTAGCCAGCTGACAAAACTAGCTGACTTAACAAAGTAGCCAGCAGACTAGCCAGCACACTTAACTAGCTAGCTACCTAGCTAGACAGCCGGAGAGCCAGCTGACTTAATTAGCTGACATAACTAGAGGCCTGATGGCTACCAGATGACTTAACTAGCTACCTAACTACATAGCCCGCTGGTTTCCCAGCTGACTTAACTCCCTAACTACCTAGATAACCTGCTGGCCCGCCAGCTTATGTAACTAGGTGACAACATGCTAGCCAGGTGGCTAGCCAGCTGACTTTACTAGCTAGCTGTCCTGATAAGCAGCTGACTTGCCAGTTGACTTAACTAACTGATTCAACTAGCTAGCAACCTGACTTAAGTAGCTGACTAAACTAGCTAGCTACCTAGCTAGCCAGTTGACTTAACTAGCTGATTTAACTAGCTAGCTAACTATCATATACCTAGCTGATTTAATTAGCTGACTTAACTAGCTAGCTAGCTGACATATCTAGCTGACTTAACTAGCTCTCTACCTAGCTAGTCAGCTGACTTAACTAGCTGAAATATCTAGCGAGCCAGCTGACTGCCCATCTGATGTAACTAGCTTCCTAAGTAACTAGCCAGCTGGCTAGACAACTGACTTTATGTGCTGACTTAGCAAGGTACCCAGCTGGTTAGCCAGCTGATTAAACTAGCTGACTTAACTAGCTGGCCAGCTG
Organism: Carlito syrichta; assembly: GCF_000164805.1. NCBI lineage: Eukaryota > Metazoa > Chordata > Mammalia > Primates > Tarsiidae > Carlito > Carlito syrichta. Next base: position 9,123 of record NW_007047276.1, read on the forward strand.
GCTAGCCAGCTGACTTTATTGCCTAGCTACATAGCTAGCCAGCACCCTATCCAGCTGACAACTAGCTTACTTAATGAAGTAGCCAGCTGGCAATCCAGGAAACTTAACTAGCTATCTACCAAGCTAGACAGCTGGATAGCCAGCTGACTTAACTAGCTGATATTACTAGATAGCCTAGTGGTAAGCCTGGTTAATTAGCTACCTACCTACATATCCCACTGGCATGCAGCTGACCTAACTACCTAACTATGTAGCTAACGTTCTGGCCAGCGAACTGACTTAACTAGGTGACTTAACTAGCTAGCCAGGTGACTAGCCAGCTGATGTAACTAGATAGCTACACTGATAGGCAGCTGGCTAGCCAGCTGAGTTAACTAACTGAATTAACTAGCTAGCCAGCTTAATTAGCTGGCTGACTTAACTAGCTACCTACCTAGGTAGGCTGCTGATTTAACTAGCTGACTTAACTAGCTAACAACCTAGCTGGTCAGCTGGCTGGTCAGCTGAATTAACTAGCTGACTTAACCAGCTAGCCAGCTGGTTTTCCAGCTGACTTAACTAGCTAACTACATAGCTAGCCAGATTTGAAGCCAGCTGAATTAACCAGCTGACCTAACTAGCCAGCCAGTTGGCAAGCCAGCTGACTTAACTAGCTTGCTACCTAGCTAGACAGCTTGCTAGCCAGCTGAATCAACTAGCTGACTTAACCAGCTAAACAGCTGACTAGCCAGCTGACTCAACTAGCTGAATTAACTAGCTAGCCAGCTGACTAGCCAGCTGATTTACCAAGCTCTCTACCTAGCTAACTAGCTGGCTAGCCAGCTGACTCAACTAGCTGAATTAACTAGCTAGCCAGTTGACTAGCCAGCTGATTTACCAAGCTCTCTACCTAGCTAACTAGCTGGCATGCCAGCTGACATAGCTAGCTGACTTAATTAGCTAGCCAGTTTGCTAGCCAACTGATTTAACAAGCTCACTACCTAGCTAGCCAGTCTGCTAACCAGCTGACTTT
>NW_007047277.1:0-664 GCF_000164805.1 Carlito syrichta
ATTTATTGTAGAGATGAGGTCTCGCTGCCCAGGCGGGTCTCGAACCCGCGGGCTCAGGCAATCCACTCACCTCAGCCTCCCAAAGGCGCGGGATTACAGGCTGAGCCACCGAGCCCGGCTAGTCTGATTTCTTATTTTGACTTTTGATTTTATCATTTTGACTGCTTTGCTCAATTTTGTTTGCTTTTTAATTTAGACTACCTGTTTGTGTTGGGGAAAAACACATCAAAAGGCATGATTTTATTGGACTGTCTTTGTGTGGTTACCGGTATGCTTTAGGGAATTTTGTTTGTGTGTCTGTTCTTCACTCTTCTCTGGGCTTGTGTCTTTTTCCCACCTGTTAGTTGGTATGTATGTCTGTTTTCCCTCTCATGCTTCTCTCTTTATAACTTCCTCTTAACCCCCCCTTCTTCCATTATTTTCCTTTTTCATACCTCCTTTTATTCCAGAGACCAAACCTACATCTTGCTGCATGGACAGATTGTAAGGCAGTGGGAAATAGGTTCCAGTGTGCCCATACACCTGTTGGTGTATACTGGGAATCAGCAGATAGATTCTGAATCACAGCTTCCCCCCCCCAATTAAACCTCAAAACTGCAAAAAGTACAGTTCCTATCCCACACTGCAGCCTCAAAAGTTAACAAAGCCAGAGGTCCCTCATAAG
>NW_007047278.1:0-728 GCF_000164805.1 Carlito syrichta
AGTTGGAGTCTCACTCTGTCACCTGGACTGGAGTGCAGTGGCCACTCTCTGGCCACCGCAACCTCACCTGCTGGGCTCCGGTGATCCTTCTGCTTCAGCCTTCCAAGTAGCCAGAATTACAGGCATGCACTATCACACCCGGCTGATTTTTGGATTTATTGTAGAGATGAGGTCTCGCTGCCCAGGCAGTTCTTGAACCCGTGGGCTCTGGCAATCCATTTGACTCAGCCTCCCAAAGGCACGGAATTACAAGCTGAGCCACCGAGCCTGGCTCCATCTACTTTTAGAATAAAAGTCTCTTTTATAACCTATCTTGGTCAGCTTAATAGGGGAAAGAATTTACAACAATGTAGTTAGAAATATCAGTAGGGCTTTCTGGTTGATATCAAGCATTTAAGGTTTCTAATTTCCCTATTAAGATTTGTGAAAAATGTTAAAGAATATAGGTCAAATATATGCCAGATTCCAAAAAGAGTTTCCAAAGAGTCACAGGGAGTTCATAGGAAAAGCAACGCTCTCAGGAAGAAATGATATAAAACGTGCTGGAAAATGTGTAACACATTCTCATTTCTCCCTCTCTCTTTCTCTCTCTCTCACAGAATCTAAAGAAAAAAGGGAGCCCATGGGCCCTAAAGAAAATTCTGAAGAGAGTTCTCTTCAAAGTTTTCAATTTTTAGAACTGATCTTTTTATTTTTATTTTTTTTTTTGAGTTGGAGTCTCACTCTGA
>NW_007047279.1:0-705 GCF_000164805.1 Carlito syrichta
ACAACTGACCTTTTGACCCCAAACTGTAAGGAAAGCATGCACTCTCCCTGCCACATGGAAGTCTTGGAACTGATCCTAGTAATTTACACTCATAATTTTGATAACTTTTGTACATTAGGTGTATTATACTAATTTAATGATTTTGCCTTTTATTCCACATTCTATTTGGGATCCCACCACCCTGTCATTTACAATCCCATGCCATTGGGTTTTATCCTCCTAGTTTTATTTTGGGTGCTAACTCTGAATGCAAAAGGAAAACAGTAAAATGGTTTCTCAAAAAATTAAAAATAAAGGTATTATTTGATCCAGAAATCCCACTTTAGGGTATATATATATATATATATATATATATATATATATATATATTCAAAAAATAAAATAAAATCAGATCTAAAATCAGTATCAGCACTCTTACAGTCATTGCAGCTTTATTTTCAATAGTCAAGACTTGGAAATAATCTAAGTGTCCACCAATGAATTAACCAATAAAGAACATGCAACACATGTATGCATAGGAGCGCGTGCGTACGTGCACAGACACACAGTTGAAAACTGTTTAGCATAGAGTTTAAAAATAAGAAAATATTTTCTTATGTGTGATAACATGGGTGAACTTAAAAAATGAAAGAAAAAGCTAAAATTAAAGAAGAAAAGGGTAGAATGGTGATCGCCAGCAGCTGGTGAGAGGCACAGGAATGCGAA
>NW_007047280.1:0-897 GCF_000164805.1 Carlito syrichta
CTTATAAGTAGACCTTGAGCAACTATCATAATACTATAAGAAAAGAATTGGCAGTAGTGGGAAACTGCTGGGAAGGGAGAGGGGAAGCAAGATTGGCAGTCGTGGAATCTGCCCAGGGAAAAGGGAGCACACCTCATCAACAAGGGTACCTGTATAATGGACATTTGTATACCTAACCTGACTTGTACCCCATATCTTTAAAATAAAAAAAATTAAAAATTAAAAAAACCAAAACCAAACAAACAAAAAAACATTGGGAACATTAAAAAAAAGTTCTCTATGTGATGTCCTTATTCTCTCCAGTAACATAGAGAGGGTTTTCTTTCTTCTTCTTCTTTTTTTTTTTGAGTTGGAGTCTCACTCTGTCGCCCAGATTGGAGTGCAGTGGCCACTCTCGGCCAACATAGCTTCGACCTGCGGGGCTCCTGCAATCCTTCCACCTCAGCCTTCCAAGTAGATGGAACTACAGGCACACGCTACCACACCCAGCTAATTTTTTGATTTATTGTGTAGATGAGGTCTCACCAAGTTGCCCAGGCAGGTCTCGAACTCGCAGGCTCAGGCAATTCACTCACCTCGGCCTCCCAAAACACGAGATTACAGACTGAGCCACCAAGCCCGGCCGAGAGGGTTTTCTTAATGGGGTGAAGTGGTATGGCATTTCTTCAGGCTACAAAGATCTTAGCTAACAGGTCTTGAGTAAGTCACAGGTTCACATCTTAGTGGCTATGAGCTTTTATGTCAGTCCTTTACCTTCTGTGAGCCCCCAGCACAGGTGTTCATGGTTATCTTCCCTGAGTCCACTACTGGAGGAATCCTGTATTGGAAAAGAAGAGCCCAGAATTGCGTAAAATGAACTGTGCCATGTACAGAGGGCATGTCTAGGTGTTCACTGGA
>NW_007047281.1:0-724 GCF_000164805.1 Carlito syrichta
CCCCCTTCCTTTTTCTTTCTCTCTTTCTCCCTTTCTTTCTTCCTCCCTCCCTCCCTTCCTCCCTTTCTCTCTCTTTCTTTCTCTCACACTGTCACCCAAGCTGAAGTGCAGGGATACAAGCCTGACACCGTACCTCAACATTTTGAGTACAGGCCTCCCTTCTGCTTCCTCCTCCCGAGTATCTGGAACTACGGATGCCCACCACCACATCCAGCTAATTTTTTAAATTTTAGTAAAGACTAGGTCTCACTATATTGCCTAGGCTAATCTTGAACTCCTAGATTCTTGCCATGCCCTCCAAAAGTGCAAGGGTTATGGGTATGAGCCACCATACTGTCTCCCCAAGACCACTTTCAAGTATCACTATACCACCTCATGTGTAGTACAAGAATCTTTTAATAGCAAAATATTCCTAATTCTTTCTCCCTATTTATTGTGATATTGCTATTATTCATTTTCCTTTTACATAAGCTAATACAAACTGTTGGTAGTCTTAATTTGAACAAATTAAGATCAATTAACAATAAGAAAAATAAATATTTTATCATGCATTCAATTATATTTTCTCTAATGCTCTTCCTTTCTGTTTACAGATCTAAGTTTCTGACCCATTTTATTTTCTTTCTCTCTATTGCCTGAGCCAAGCAGGTCAAGACTGCAGTGGCTGTGAACATGCCATTATACTCCAGCATGGGTGACAGAGTAAGACTCTGACTCGAAAAAA
>NW_007047282.1:0-727 GCF_000164805.1 Carlito syrichta
GTCTATTGGTGTTTTATAACCAGCTCACTTTTGCTAATTTAAGCCCATCAGTTTTTCAGATAGAATACCAACTTGTCACAATGCCATAGGATAAAACCATGCTGCTCTTTTTGTTTCGGTGCTGGTGGATTTTTATTTATTTATTTATTCTTAGTGTTCCATGGTTACTATGAGTGTTTCCTTCCTGATTGGTATACTCAATTTCGGTTCAGCCTATGATGGTCTCACTTCATAAATCTGTAATTAAAGAAACCACTGGAGAATGTGGCAACCCCAAGTTTGAGATATATTTTTGACATGGGTCATATCTCTGCTCCTTTTGCCAAATGATATTGAAATATTCATGGCTAATTAACATAAGGCATGTCCTGTTTTACGAGGAAATGTTGCAGAACAATATCTATAACTGATGCATAAAATGTTTTCTATTTTTACACGCAAAAGCAGGTTCTTACATATCAAGTATTACTTGAGATTCTTCAAGTCGCTGAAATGTTCCCTGTGGTACCTAGAATATAACAATTTAATTAAGTGTTCTGTGGTTTAAACACTTTAGATCTTTAAATTTGTATATATGATATTCCATAAAGTTCTTTTTGTCATTATACAATTTTGGAAGATAAGGAGGTAAAGGATAAAGATAAAGGAGACACTAAAGCAATCTTCATTTGCAGGTGGCTTTTCTTCCTTTGGTGTTGACTTTGGGTGGGGAGAATCACAGGTAGCA
>NW_007047283.1:0-899 GCF_000164805.1 Carlito syrichta
GAAAATAGCAATGGGCGAGACGTGATCTTCACAATAAATCAAAACATTAGCCGGGCGTGGTAGCGCACACCTGTAGTTCTGGCTACCTGAAAGGCTGAGGAAAAAAGATTGCTGGAGCTCAGCAGTTCAAGGCTGCGGTGTCTGAGAGCATGCCACTGCACTCCAGTATGTGTGTCAGAGTGAGACTCCAACTCAAACAAAAACTAAAAATAAAAAGATCAGTACTAAAAATTGAAAACTTTGAGAGAACTCTCTTCAGAATTTTCTTTGGGGCCCATGGGCTCCCTTTTTTCTTTAGATTCTGTGAGAGAGAGAGAAAGAGAGAGGGAGAAATGAGAATGTGTTACACATTTTCCAGCACGTTTATATCACTCTTCCTGAGAGCGTTGCTTTCCTATGAACTCCCTGTGACTCTTTGGAAACTCTTTTTGGAATCTGGCATATATTTGACCTATATTCTTTAACATTTTTCACAAATCTTAAAAGGGAAATTAGAAACCTTAAATGCTTGATATCAACCAGAAAGCCCTACTGATATTTCTAACTACATTGTTGTAAATTCTTTCACCTATTAAGCCGACCAAGATAGGTTATAAAAGAGACTTTTATTCTAAAAGTAGATGGAGCCAGGCTCGGTGGCTCAGCTTGTAATCCCGTGCCTTTGGGAGGCTGAGTCGAATGGATTGCCAGAGCCCGCGGGTTCAAGAACTGCCTGGGCAGCGAGACCTCATCTCTACAATAAATCCAAAAATCAGCCAGGTGTGATAGTGCATGCCTGTAATTCTGGCTACTTGGAAGGCTGAAGCAGAAGGATCACCGGAGCCCAGCAGGTGAGGTTGCGGTGGTCAGAGAGTGACCACTGCACTTCAGTCCGGGTGACAGAGTGAGACTCCAACTAA
>NW_007047284.1:0-405 GCF_000164805.1 Carlito syrichta
CACTGCAGCCTCAACCTGCTGGGTTCCGGTGATCCTTCCACCTCAGCCTTCCAAGTAGCTGGAACTATAGGAGCACACCACCACACCTGGTTAGTTTTTTTTATTTATTGTAGGGATGAGGTCTCACCAAGTTGCCCAGGCTGGTCTCAAAACCCTGGGCTCAGGCAATCCTTTCGCCTCAGTCTCCCAAAGTGCTGGGATAATAAACCTGAGCCACCATGCCCAGCCTCCAGGATTCATTTTGAATTAGATTTTATATGAGATGGGAAATATAGGTTGATTTTTATTATTGTATCAGTGGACATCCAAGGACTCTAGCACTCTATGTGGAAAAAGACAATCCTTCCTTCTCTGACTTGTTCTTGCACTTTTGGTAAAAAAATCAGTTGGTCATGTGTGTGTTTG
>NW_007047284.1:1370-2585 GCF_000164805.1 Carlito syrichta
ATGGTATTGTGTCCACATATTCATTGCTAGTATATAGGAATATGGTTGATTTCAATATGCCGATCTGGTGTCTTGTAACTTGCACAAATCACTTATTATTTCTAGGAGATTTTTTTTTTAGAATCCTTGTGATTTCCTATAAACATGCTGTGTGCAATTAGAGCCAGTTTTATTTCTTCTTTTCCTGTCTGTATGCTTTTAATGTCTTTCTTTCTTCCCACGTTGAACTTGCTAGAGTGTCAAGCTCCATGTTGAGTGAGAGCGGTGAGTGCAGACATTTTGCCTTGTTCCTGATCATAGGGGAAAAGCAATTAGTCTTTCATTATTTGTCGAATGTCAGCTGATTTTTTTTTTTTTGAGTTGGAGTCTCACTCTGTCTCCCAGACTGGAGTACAGTGGCCTCTCCCAGCCACCGCAGCCTCAACCTGCTGGGCTCCGGCGATCCTACTACCTCAGCCTTACAAGTAGCCAGAATTACAGGCATGCACTACCATGCCTGGCTGATTTTTTGATTTATTGTAGAGATGAAATCTCGCTGTCCAGGCGGGTCTCGAACCCACGGCCTCAGGCAATCCACTCACCTCAGCCTCCCAAAGCACGGGATTACAGGCTGAGCCACCAAGTCCAGCTACTGATGGTTTTTTATACATTGCCCTCGTCACCATGAGGAAATTACCATTTTCTTATTTTGGGGAGCGTGGTGGTCAAAGATAGATGATGATTTTGTTAAATGCTTTTTGTTCTGCATAGATTCATACAATTGTGTGATTTTTCTTCTGTGGTTTATGGAGGTAGGTTACATTGATTTTTTTAAAAATTGAATCAGCCTGTATCTCTGGAGTAAACCCCACTTGGTCATGGTGTATAATTCTTTCCAGATTTTTCTGAATTATATTTGATACGATTTTGTTAAAGATGTCGGTGATCATATTTGTAAAGGACATTGACCTGTTGTCTTCTTTTTTGTACTCGCTTTGTCTAGTTTTGGTATCAGTATAATACCTAATCCCTAAAATGACTTGGGAAGTGTTCTCTTCTATTTTCTGGAAGATACTTTGTAGAATTGGTATTAATTTGTCTTTTTTTTTTTGAATTGGAATCTCACTCCATCGCCCAGACTTGACCTGCTGGGCTCCGGCATTCCTTCCGCCTCAACCTTCCAATTAGTTGGAACTACAGGCACATGCTAATTAATTTGTCTTTAAAATGTTTTCC